>NC_086448.1:809827489-810127489 GCF_028390025.1 Pseudophryne corroboree
GAGTGATTTATTTGGCATGGCTCGTTTGAAGATAGCTCTTTGCAACTCAATTGGAGTTAAAAGTATCCCTTTAATGTTACAAACTAATCAATGCTTCTAAAGAATGGCGTGAGAGCGAGCAGGGCGCTGTAAGATGGGACATATGTTTTTACCTACGCATTTGATCAATGGATGGTTTTTCGGTGTCTTTTCAGCACAGTCCATTTAATTTGCTAATTGCAATATACTCTCGGAGCCAAATGCTGTTTATTTTCAGTTGTAGAATGAGAATCAATCTATACTTTTTTTTTAAAACTAATTATTTATTTTTTATCAAACTTTAGAGAAGTGTATAGTTTTTAGAAGTTGTGTTTTTTAACGTACATTCAGAGCATTATTAGAATCCAGATAGGTTACTTGTAGAATACTCTTGTAGCTGAGACATTGGGGGTGGTGCTGTTGTATAGCTATTTCCCACTAAGGGGGGGGGGGGGTACGCAGTTAGCTCCGATCATTTCGGAGCTGTTGAATTCAACTGCATAGGTATTCAATTGTGACCTGTTTTTGCCCACTTCTAAGGCATTTTTGCCAATGCCTTTTCACCTTTTTGTTTTAAGTGAAAAGGCATTGGCAAAAAATGCATAAAAATCGTCGAAAAAAGCCTGCGTTTTTACCGGCGCAGGAGCAAAAACATGAGGATCCGCCGATCCACATGTTTTTTGCTCCTGCTGAATGTTTCGCCTAAGCAAAAATCAGTCCCTGCTACTGCGTAGGGAAAATCCCCATTCGGCCTAAAAACAGTGAACAGCTCAGTTTTATCGCCTAGGCAAAAAAAAGGAGCTAATTGCAAAACCCCCCATTGAATATGTGCGTAACTTAGGACTTCTGATTGCTGGAGGCGTCCAAAATTTGCAATGCATGCAAGTCAAAATCAGGCACTTAATGTTTACCCCATTTCTTACACATATGCGATTATCTTGAGTTCCGATCTAAGATTTATGAGAATGCAGTCTATGAAACTTAAAGAAACCTTTCATGGCAAAAACGGTGGTTCCTGTAGGATAGATAGGCTGCATTCTTGTGAATAAGCTGTCTGCCCATGAAATGGTTAGTGCCACCGTGTATTTTTTTTATATGTGCAATATAGTTTCCATACAGTTATTCTTCATAACAAAAGAGCAGATCGTTCAATGTTCATAATGAACAAGAGAAATAAAGCTGTATAGTATTTCAATATAAAAAAATAAAACTCTAGAACCATTATGTATGTCCAATACCGTGAATTTACACTGAATCCGCAGCTTTAAAAAAAATAGTAATTTGGCAACTTTGGGATGTCGATGGCGTATATTAAATTGTTTGATTGTCGCCCATGATTATGTTGAAATGTATAAAGCATTGAAGAAGCCTTTTCATTTTTAAGCATCTAACCGCTCCCAAATTGTTACATTAATTAATTTTTATAGTCTTATAGGACAAAAATAAAATGTTAAACTTGTCATGTATACAAATGGAAAATTCATTCTTTTTTAGAGTAGATAATATTTGTGTCAAATGACAGCACATTTGAGGCCAAGATGACTACTAGTCCTACCCAGTGCTAGATCTGGGTTCACGGACAGTGATCAGAGTTGGTAGATATTGCATGACTGTACTAATTGAGCCCTATAGGTATGGCTGTTAAGCACTATTGCCTAAGGACTGGTTAAGACTGATTTACAAGAATACCTGTGCTGCCTAACTGGAATAACATCCTGTTTCTTGGGACAAGTGGCTGGATTTTCCCTGTTTTGCAGACTAGCAGACACCTGGTTGGACAGGGAAAGATTTGAGATCTCAGGCCACTGCCTTTTTAAATTTGAAATGATACGTGTCACCCTAGGTGGTATATTTACTAAAATGAAGATGTTAAACATAGCAACCAATGAGATTCTAGCTATAATCTTTTAGAAGGTGCTAAAGAATAAGTAGAATCTGATTGGTCGCACTGGGAATCATCTCCACATCTATAAACCCGCACTTCAGTAAATATACCTCTAAATCTCTCTAGCTCACAAGTAGATCTGCAAGGCATACTGGTTGAGCAATGATCTACATAATTTATTATTAACTGTTAATGTTTGACCACAGTTTAGTCATCCCACAGTTACTTCAGTACAGAAATGAGGATTAATGAAGTCAAAGGTGTCTAGTATTTACAATAAGGATTCTGGTTTTCACCGAAAACCCCACAAGAAGGGCTTTCCTTCCATTTTCTGCTAAAACCACAAAGGTGTAAAATTTGATTGCTCAGTAATGCAGATTGGTTACTCGAGCCGAGCCAGTAAGGGAGCAGTAGATCAATGCGACTTGACCGCGCTGTTTTCTACGCCAGTCCATCTATATAAAAACGGTGTAGGAAACTGCACGCCAAAGTTCTTGAGCTTATCAGCTGCTGGTACGTGGAGAAATGAGAGAGAGAGAGCCTTTGCAGGAGACCCACAAAGAAGGGAGACTGATATGGAGATAATATGGAGATACCAGGAATTGGAGAGTGAGGCCAACCTACGATCAAATAAAGGAGAAAATAGGGCACATGGTGGAAAAGAAATTTTTTTTTTCTATAAAGTCTTATGGCTACTTTACTCTAATATCTCTCCCTCTTCACACCCTGGAACCCTTGCCTCTCTCCCCTCATTTCTCCTCCCTGGCCGCTTTCCCCATTTACTCTCAATTGTGACCTCTCACTCCGATACCTTCACCTCTTTTTGCTGGTTGTTTAAAATTAAAAATTTGTCAACCTATGTTTTTTTTTAACATGGTATATTTATTCATTAATACAATAAAAAATTGTGTCAAAAACAAAAAAAATACAGAAATGATAAATAATGTACTCCCTTGAAATTTGTGAAAACCGTAAATTCTACTTATAAATAAAATGAAATATGGAATGAAAGGAATGAAGATGTTTCCTATTATATCCACTTCACTTCAAGCTATTACTCGGTCATTGTAGACCATTACATAATGTGCTGTGTGTCTTTATTTTTTTAAATTGATTAAATAAAGTATCTTTTAGTTCTGACTACAGGTAATGCCACAAGTAGCTCTTTTGTATGATGCAACGTGCAGGTTTGGATTAGTGGTCTTCTGAGGGATGGGTTTGAGTCACTGCACAATATAGTAAATTAATTTGCTTTATCATGCCGTTGAATCAGCAATAAATGACTCTAACGAGGGGGTGTGGATGCATTTCGTACAATATTATGTGATGAGAAGGAAAATTTGATAGAAATGAATAAGCATTTACGATTCTTCACCCATTTGATTATGAGGATTTCAAACACCCAAGGAAATGTGTCATATCATAATTTAAATGTGCTTGCCGTGTTTAATAGAGTAATTATTGCAAACAAACACTAACTTATCTCTGCCACTTGAGGAATGGTTGGTGGTGGGATGTTTGGCATCCTCCGAGCTTGGTCTTGGCACATAATACGTCGCTATTAAGGTGGACTTGTTGATTCCTCAAGAAGCTTGCCTTACTTTTTCCTGATTTGAAGCAGGATCCACAATAGTACCATTACCGGTCTTTATACAAGCCAATGAAAATATTCTTGCTCCATAGGCTAGTCATTGGAGGTAGTTCTTGAAGAGCACTTGAGGTACCACACAAAACACATTGGTTTTGTATCCATGCATAGAATGTAAGCTCTCACGAGTAGGGCCCTCTTCCCTCATGTGCTTATCCTTTTCTTACTTTAATAGTCCTCAACTGCCCAAATCCTGCAGTTTTTTGGCCACCTTGGAAATTATCTCTATGTCGTTTACTGATGTAGTTATGCTTAGTTACCCTGTACTTGTCGTATATTGTCTTCAACTATAAGTCACTGTTTTCCTGTTTTGATTATGTGCATATGTACTCTGTAATTGGGCGCTGCGGAACCCTTGTGGCACCATATAAATAAAGGATGATGATAATAATAATAATAATAATAATAATAATAATAATGTGCCTAGAAGGTCTACCTAGGGCAGATCAAGTGGTCTGCCTTCACTGTACTCTTAGAGTCATCACAGTCTAAGTATACTTGTTCAAAGACATCTGAAGAAACTCATGGTCTGACAAAGTCTAATTTTCTTTCATATTGGAACCACATCTTTTAAATTCAATTAAACATCTGTTAATCTACTAATACGCTGTTACATTATTTTTGCTTTAATATATCATGAGGGTGTTGGGTCATCTTTCCTTTCTTGGTTACAGTTATCCAACTGCTCACATCGACTGGTGCAAACGTATTATAATTTCTCCATGAATGCACAAGAAATTGGAAAGTGATAGGCGCAAACCACATGTAAATGGGTCCTTACATCTGATATAGATGAAATAGAATAAAAGTCCCCTTGCAATCCTTTAATGGAGTATTTGTGGATGTCCTCTGTAACGTCCTCCAAAATGTAGTCTCTTATCTCAAGAAAGAAGATCTTCTGATGAAGGACCACAGTGTCCGAAACGCGTCAAGCTAGTGGTGCCAAGTGTGGAGAGGTGGAGCGGTCTTCTTTGGATGACCTTTTTCCCTTCCGATACGCTGTAGAAGTCCGGACTCTCCAGTGTTCCTTTTGGGAGGGTAATTCGTTTCCAGCTGTCAGCACCCTTTGATACCTACCTTTGTTTGTGGATATATGCCTTGTATTCTTTTAAATAATGTGAGTGTTCTGTGAAATAAATTTGTTGTCCCGTTTTCTCCAAACTGGTCTGCCCTATGATTTGTCTTCTTTCTTGAGATAAGAGACTACATTTTGGAGGACGTTACAGAGGACATCCACAAATACTCCATTAAAGGATTGCAAGGGGACTTTTATTCTATTTCATCTTTATCAGATGTAAGGACCCATTTACATGTGGTTTGCGCCTATCACTTTCCAATTTCTTGTGTATTAGTTATTTGTGGAATTTTTGTGAAGGTTCCAGTGTTATTGGTTGGCTGCATACACAATATTGGCAGCGCATGGTGTTTAATCTCGTTTTCTCACTTCTCCATGAATGCTGCAGTCTTACTGCAGAAGACTAGTGGACTGTTGGTACTGGAAATAAACTCTCATACTAGTCCGTACTGAGTGTGTTATTTCATAGGCTGTAGGCAACTAATTCCATCACTTTGGTGATGACTAAGCTTTGGTAAAGCTAAGGTTAAAGCACTGGTAGCTGGGCAGGGATAGTGAACTCTATAGGGTTTGGGATGTACCAGATTGGAAGAACCTTTTTGTGGTGGACCTCAATGGATATCATACACACTCTCTAAAGTGCCCCAAAAATATCAACAATAAACATTCCTATTTCTATATTCAAATGTTAAGTAACCTTAAATACTTACATTTGGTTTTTCTCTGACGTCCTAAGTGGATGCTGGGGACTCCGTCAGGACCATGGGGATTAGCGGCTCCGCAGGAGACAGGGCACAAAAGTAAAAGCTTTAGGATCAGGTGGTGTGCACTGGCTCCTCCCCCTATGACCCTCCTCCAAGCCTCAGTTAGATTTTTGTGCCCGGCCGAGAAGGGTGCAATCTAGGTGGCTCCTAAAGAGCTGCTTAGAGTAAAAGTTTTGTTAGGTTTTTTATTTTCAGTGAGTCCTGCTGGCAACAGGCTCACTGCTACGAGGGACTTAGGGGAGAAGAAGTGAACTCACCTGCGTGCAGGATGGATTGGCTTCTTAGGCTACTGGACACCATTAGCTCCAGAGGGATCGAACACAGGCCCAGCCATGGAGTCCGGTCCCAGAGCCGCGCCGCCGACCCCCTTGCAGATGCCGAAGAGTGAAGAGGTCCAGAAACCGGCGGCAGAAGACTTTTCAGTCTTCATGAGGTAGCGCACAGCACTGCAGCTGTGCGCCATTGTTGTCAGCACACTTCACACCAGCGATCACTGAGGGTGCAGGGCGCTGGGGGGGGCGCCCTGGGCAGCAATGAAATACCTATACTGGCTAAAAGATACATCACATATAGCCCCTGGGGCTATATGGATGTATTTAACCCCTGCCAGGTCTCAGAAAAACGGGAGAAGAAGCCCGCCGAAAAGGGGGCGGAGCCTATTCTCCTCAGCACACAGCGCCATTTTCCCTCACAGAAATGCTGGTGGGAAGGCTCCCAGGCTCTCCCCTGCACTGCACTACAGAAACAGGGTTAAAACAGAGAGGGGGGGCACTTATTTGGCGATATGATTATATATATTAAGATGCTATAAGGGAAAAACACTTATATAAAGGTTGTCCCTGTATAATTATAGCGTTTTGGTGTGTGCTGGCAAACTCTCCCTCTGTCTCCCCAAAGGGCTAGTGGGGTCCTGTCCTCTATCAGAGCATTCCCTGTGTGTGTGCTGTGTGTCGGTACATGTGTGTCGACATGTATGAGGACGATGTTGGTGAGGAGGCGGAGCAATTGCCTGTAATGGTGATGTCACTCTCTAGGGAGTCGACACCGGAATGGATGGCTTATTTAGGGAATTACGTGATAATGTCAACACGCTGCAAGGTCGGTTGACGACATGAGACGGCCGGCAAACCAACTAGTACCTGTCCAGGCGTCTCAAACACTGTCAGGGGCTTTAAAACGCCCATTTACCTCAGTCGGTCGACACAGACACAGACACGGACACTGACTCCAGTGTCGACGGTGAAGAAACAAACGTATTTTCCATTTGGGTCACACGTTACATGTTAAGGGCAATGAAGGAGGTGTTACATATTTTCTGATACTACAAGTACCACAAAAGAGGGTATTATGTGGGGTGTGAAAAAACTACCTGTAGTTTTTCCTGAATCAGATAAATTAAATGAAGTGTGTGATGATGCGTGGGTTTTCCCCGATAGAAAATTATTGGCGTTATACCCTTTCCCGCCAGAAGTTAGGGCGCGTTGGGAAACACCCCTTAGGGTGGATAAGGCGCTCACACGCTTATCAAAACAAGTGGCGTTACCGTCTCCAGATACGGCCGCCCTCAAGGAGCCAGCTGATAGGAGGCTGGAAAATATCCTAAAAAGTATATACACACATACTGGTGTTATACTGCGACCAGCGATCGTCTCAGCCTGGATGTGCAGCGCTGGGGTGGCTTGGTCGGATTCCCTGACTGAAAATATTGATACCCTTGACAGGGACAGTATTTTATTGACTATAGAGCATTTAAAGGATGCATTTCTATATATGCGAGATGCACAGAGGGATATTTGCACTCTGGCATCAAGAGTAAGTGCGATGTCCATATCTGCCAGAAGATGTTTATGGACACGACAGTGGTCAGGTGATGCAGATTCCAAACGGCACATGGAAGTATTGCCGTATAAAGGGGAGGAGTTATTTGGGGTCGGTCCATCGGACCTGGTGGCCACGGCAACAGCTGGAAAATCCACTTTTTTTTACCCCAAGTCACATCTCAGCAGAAAAAGACACCGTCTTTTCAGCCTCAGTCCTTTCGTCCCCATAAGGGCAAGCAGGCAAAAGGCCAGTCATATCTGCCCAGGGATAGAGTAAAGGGAAGAAGACTGCAGCAGGCAGCCCATTCCCAGGAACAGAAGCACTCCACCGCTTTTGCCAAGTCCTCAGCATGACGCTGGGGCCGTACAAGCGGACTCATCTGCGGTGGGGGGGTCGTCTCAAGAGTTTCAGCGCGCAGTGGGCTCACTCGCAAGTGGACCCCTGGATCCTACAAGTAGTATCCCAGGGGTACAGATTGGAAGTTCGAGACGTCTCCCCCTCGCAGGTTCCTGAAGTCTGCTTTACCAACGTCTCCCTCCGACAGGGAGGCAGTATTGGAAACAATTCACAAGCTGTATTCCCAGCAGGTGATAATCAAAGTACCCCTCCTACAACAAGGAAAGGGGTATTATTCCACACTATATTGTGGTACTGAAGCCAGACGGCTCGGTGAGACCTATTCTAAATCTGAAATATTTGAACGCTTACATACAAAGGTTCAAATCAAGATGGAGTCACTCAGAGCAGTGATAGCGAACCAGGAAGAAGGGGACTATATGGTGTCCCTGGACATCAAGGATGCTTACCTCCATGTCCCAATTTGCCCTTCTCACCAAGGGTACCTCAGGTTCGTGGTACAAAACTGTCACTATCAGTTTCAGACGCTGCCGTTTAGATTGTCCACGGCACCCCGGGTCTTTACCAAGGTAATGGCCGAAATTATGATTCTTCTTCAAAGAAAAGGCGTCTTAATTATCCCTTACTTGGACGATCTCCTGATAAGGGCAGGTCCAGAGAACAGTTGGAGGTCGGAGTAGCACTATCTCAAGTAGTTCTACGACAGCACGGGTGGATTCTAAATATTCCAAAATCGCAGCTGTCTCCGACGACACGTCTGCTGTTCCTAGGGATGATTCTGGACACAGTCCAGAAAAAGGTGTTTCTCCCGGAGGAGAAAGCCAGGGAGTTATCCGAGCTAGTCAGGAACCTCCTAAAACCAGGAAAAGTGTCAGTGCATCATTGCACAAGGGTCCTGGGAAAAATGGTGGCTTCTTACGAAGCGATTCCATTCGGCAGATTTCACGCAAGAACTTTTCAGTGGGATCTGCTGGAAAAATGGTCCGGATCGCATCTTCAGATGCATCAGCGGATAACCCTGTCTCCAAGGACAAGGGTGTCTCTTCTGTGGTGGCTGCAGAGTGCTCATCTACTAAAGGGCCACAGATTCGGCATTCAGGACTGGGTCCTGGTGACCACGGATGCCAGCCTGAACGGCTGGGGCGCAGTCACACAAGGAAAAAATTTCCAGGGAGTGTGATCAAGTCTGGAGACTTCTCTCCACATAAATATACTGGAGCTAAGAGCAATTTACAATGCTCTAAGCTTAGCAAGACCTCTGCTTCAAGGTCAGCCGGTATTGATCCAGTGGGACAACATCACGGCAGTCGCCCACGTAAACAGACTGGGCGGCACAAGAAGCAGGAGGGCAATGGCAGAAACTGCAAGGATTCTTCGCTGGGCGGAAAATCATGTGTTAGCACTGTCAGCAGTGTTCATTCCGGGAGTGGACAACTGGGAAGCAGACTTCCTCAGCACGACCTCCACCCGGGAGAGTGGGGACTTCATCGGGAAGTCTTCCACATGATTGTGAACCGTTGGGAAAGACCAAAGGTGGACATGATGGCGTCCCGCCTGAACAAAAAATTGGACAGGTATTGCGCCAGGTCAAGAGACCCTCAGGCAATAGCTGTGGACGTTCTGGTAACACCGTGGGTGTACCAGTCGGTGTATGTGTTCCCACCTCTGCTTCTCATACCTAAGGTACTGAGAATTATAAGACGTAGAGGAGTAAGAACTATACTCGTGGCTCCGGATTGGCCAAGAAGGACTTGGTACCCGGAACTTCAAGAGATGCTCACAGAGGACTCATGGCCTCTGCCGCTAAGAAGGGAATTGCTTCAGCAAGTACCATGTCTGTTCCAAGACTTACCACGGCTGCGTTTGACGGCATGGCGGTTGAACGCCGGATCCTAAGGGAAAAAGGCATTCCGGAAGAGGTCATTCCTACCCTGGTCAAAGCCAGGAAGGAGGTGACCGCACAACATTATCACCACATGTGGCAAAAATATGTTGCGTGGTGTGAGGCCAGGAAGGCCCCACGAAGAAATTTCACTCGGTCGATTCTTGCATTTCCTGCAAACAGGAGTGTCTATGGGCCTCAAATTGGGGTCCATTAAGGTTCAAATTTCGGCCCTGTCGATTTTCTTCCAGAAAGAATTGGCTTCAGTTCCTGAAGTCCAGAAGTTTGTCAAGGGAGTACTGCATATACAACCCCCTTTTGTGCCTCCAGTGGCACTGTGGGATCTCAACGTAGTTCTGGGATTTCTCAAATCACATTGGTTTAAACCTCTCAAATCTGTGGATTTGAAATATTTCACATGGAAAGTGACCATGATCTTGGCCCTGGCCTCGGCCAGGCGAGTGTCAGAATTGGCGGCTCTGTCTCACTAAAGCCCATATCTGATTGTCCATTCGGACAGGGCAGAGCTGCGGACTCGTCCCCAGTTTCTCCATAAGGTGGTGTCAGCGTTTCACCTGAACCAGCTTATTGTGGTACCTGCGGCTACTAGGAACTTGGAGGACTCCAAGTTGCTAGATGTTGTCAGGGCCCTGAAAATATAGGTTTCCAGGACGGCTGGAGTCAGGAAAACTGACTTGCTGTTATCCTGTATGCACCCAACAAACTGGGTGCTCTTGCTTCTAAGCAGACGATTGCTAGTTGGATGTGTAGTACAATTCAGCTTGCACATTCTGTGGCAGGCCTGCCACAGCCAAAATATGTAAATGCCCATTCCACAAGGAAGGTGGGCTCATCTTGGGCGGCTGCCTGAGGGGTCTCGGCTTTACAACTTTGCCGAGCTGCTACTTGGTCAGGGGCACACCCTGGCTGAGGAGGACCTGGAGTTCTCTCACTCGGTGCTGCAGAGTCATCCGCACTCTCCCGCCCGTTTGGGAGCTTTGGTATAATCCCCATGGTCCTGACGGAGTCCCCAGCATCCACTTAGGACGTCAGAGAAAATAAGAATTTACTTACCGATAATTCTATTTCTCGTAGTCCGTAGTGGATGCTGGGCGCCCATCCCAAGTGCGGATTGTCTGCAATACTTGTACATAGTTATTGTTACAAAAATCGGGTTATTATTGTTGTGAGCCATCTTTTCAGAGGCTCCGCTGTTATCATGCTGTTAACTGGGTTCAGATCACAGGTTGTACAGTGTGATTGGTGTGGCTGGTATGAGTCTTACCCGGGATTCAAAATCCTTCCTTATTGTGTACGCTCGTCCGGGCACAGTATCCTAACTGAGGCTTGGAGGAGGGTCATAGGGGGAGGAGCCAGTGCACACCACCTGATCCTAAAGCTTTTACTTTTGTGCCCTGTCTCCTGCGGAGCCGCTAATCCCCATGGTCCTGACGGAGTCCCCAGCATCCACTACGGACTACGAGAAATAGAATTATCGGTAAGTAAATTCTTATTATTTTGCCATAAACTCATAACATCATCATTTGTTGACTTGATCCTCTATTAGTGGCATCTCCAAAGGTGGGGCTGCAGTGCAGTCCGAATTTCAGACTGACTAACTGGCAGTTTGTGTCGCGCTCCTATTTGAAATTTAGACTTCGCTGCAGCGCCTCCTCTGGAGCCGATTATTTTGCTTTTATAAAAAAAAAAATCTTCTAGGTTTTCCCTTTCTGTATACTGTATTTCCTGGAAACGTGACATAATTGGACCTGATACCTACTTCATATAGTATGAGATGTATTTAAAATAACGTGTGGAGGCAAAAGTGTCCATTCATCATCATCATCATCATCTAGTGCTACGTCGTATCTACCAATTTTTAAAGTCCTCCAATCGGTGATGATGTGGCACCACCTCTGCAGACATGCTACTGAAGTGCTAGGCTTCCTAACCCCTTACCTAAAACTGGGATGCATTCGGCATCCCGGCGGTCTGGATGCCAATGGTCATGTGACAGACGCCAGAATCCTGACGCCACTCCGGAGATTGGTGCTTTAACACCGCACACCAGAATTCCGAAGGTGAGTATCAGGGTTGGGGCCAAGGGAGGGAATGTTAGGCACTAGGGGGAGTTAGGGATAGACACTAGGGGGGTGGTTAGCCGTAGCTGCCACCCCCTGAGGGTTAGTCCTATCCACCACCCACCAAGGATTAGGTTAGGGTAGGGGCAGGAGAGGGGTAAAATACTTACCCCAGTCCAGTATCGGGAACCTCCTTGTCGGGATGCGGTGGTTGTTCATGTGACCGACTGCATCCTGACCGCTGGTATTTCATACCGGACCCGTGACACATTCATTACTGCCCAGCGTCTGTAATCGGGCTGTATCTATCATCATTCCGTCAGTCTGAGCAAAGTTGATTGCTGTCCTGAGGATGGCACGGACCTCTTAGATTGGGATGGTCATGCCTAAATCATGAGTGTTGGGAGGATCCCAGATGAATACCATGCAGCTGGTGATTGTTTCCTACCTCTCCCTTTGTTGTGCGGCGACGCATAAATGTGTGACATATTAGAAGGACCGTAATCAATTTAAATTTAAGGAAGGGTCGTTTCATATGTAAAGGGGGAGATGTATCAAGCCATGGAGAGAGATAAAGTGCCTACCAATCAGCTCTTAACATTTTTCAAACACAGCCTGTAGCATGACCGTTAGGAGCTGATTGGATGAAACTTTATCTTTCTCCAAGCTTTGATACATCTCCCCCTAAATGAGATTGGCAAGAAAATATATAAGATTTCTTTATATACAATTTATGGAAGTCTTTCTCAGTTGTATTTTCCTATTTCTTTAGCTGCAGAGTTCTGTTACTAATTATTGATGAATAGTCTCGGAACCCATTAATCTGTGCTGAAGTCCAGCGTAACTAGAACAGCTCTGGGGCTATACTGACAATATTAATGTATAACTAGCAAAATATGTCAAAGACCTAGCATAAATAATCCCGGTGCTAGAACGTCTTCCAAACTGTGAGATTCAATACAAATAATTTAACATGATACAACAGGGGATGCTGCAAATGTCTATCACTAGGCCCGAGTGGTTTTTTTTTTTTTGTGTGTGTTAAATTCCGCTGCATCAGTTAAAGAAACACTTTTTTCTTTTTTGGTCTGCAACCACATTCAATATGACAGATAATGTTTGCATGACTCATTATTGTCAAGCAGAGGTGCATTTCCTGTCACATGTTCCTGAGAAAGTGGTGACTGTATGCCACTTCACAGTTTCCAGGCCCACCTCACCGCTGTCATTGACACATCATCTCTAATCTCTGAATACTGCACTTGATCGCTCGCTCACTCATCCCGTCCGTGCTTGTTACACCTTTCTTCAAAGCTATCCCGCCTGTTTCCATCTCTGTGAGGTTATAAATCAAATGAAAAGAACGTTGACATGTTTTGACATAATCTCTAATCCTCCGTGTTGGCCATTTTTGTTTTGGGCTACTGAAATGTGTGTCTGTGTGAGGGAAAACTTCTTAAATAAGATGATGCTTAGCGCTGTGTTTGTCACGGGTGATGGCACAGTTGCTCAGTTTGACAGGATGAAACTTTATCTGTAGAAAGCGAAAGATTTTTGAACACCGCTAGCGGTTCTCCCTTGGCGTTTGACTGTCCCCTTAATTAGATGCTGCATGCATAATCAGGCATTTCAAAACACTGTTTACTAAATGCCGCCTGGCTGACATTTTAAAGGCAGTTTTTTTTCTTCTTTTTTTAATATTTAACAACAAAACTAACATTCTCCGAGCTTGATAAATAGGTGTAATTATTTTTTCGTAAACAACTAAGGAAACTTTTAGACGGTGCGTTGTGAACTTCAAAACAAACTAGGTACAGACTATAAATGCTAATTTAGTACTAATAATAATTAATAGTGCCAGGAAGTGCAAGGCCAACTCATATGAAAGAAAACAATTAGGCCCATTTTTCATATTAATCTGTTGCTGAAAAATAACTCCTAGCTTCTGTCGGAGAACGACTACTCGGACAAAGCTTCACTTACTCAAAATAAAAGAAGTCATTTGTATGGAAGGACTATAAAAAAAAATGCTGTTCCCATATCCGTAAAAAGGGTGAGTTTAAAATTAGCGTCTATCTAGACAAGACACCCAGGGAACCAGGCTACTGAACTGGTACAAAAAAATCAATGCTTCGGCCAGGTGCACATCCAAACGATGTGTTTTTGGCCGATATGCCTGCCGACGGGCCGACATATTGTATTGCCCATACACACTAAAATTATTTAATGAGTTACTGAATGATCCCTCGTTCCGTACTTCATTAAACTGCTATGGGTCGCACACAATATCTTCTGATTGGCCGTGCAGCATGGCCAACCAGAAGATATTGCATGCGACCCGCTGGAGAACACAATCTGGCATACACAATGCCCAGTATGCACGATATGCTGCTCCAATTTGGCCAGAAACTACATATCATGATATCAGCGTAGTGTGTACCCACCCATAAAAACTGAAAAGATCCGCAAACAAAATCTGGGGGATTCTGAGGTGGATGCAGACATGGCAATGTCTTTTGCTTCACCAGCTGATGATCTTCATATGGAGACACCCACTGTGCATCTTTAGAAGCACCATTGGTGCACCACCATCTGAACATGGCTTCTTGTGTGTGCGGTTTTGCACCTTTTAGATGCAGCCGCTGTACGCAACTTGCCCACACCTGGCTAGTCAGACCCTTGTTACCTCTCAGAAATGCCAACTGAAATCCCATCTCCCTGCATCTCCGAACGATATATATTGAGCCACATGCACTGACCTAAACCTTCAGCCGATTGTGTGAGACGTCGCCACTGTGTCCACCTCTGAATTAATCCCCTTGACTCATAGATCGCTGGGCCAAGATGATCAAGAACCTAATTAAGGACAGTAGACGAGGTTTATAACGAGTCATCCACCGTAGCTGTAAGTAGAGACTTTCACCACTCAACCCAGCCTTCACCAAACATCCTTGAGTTTCTCATTATATTTTATGATCTAAAACCCTCAGCATGTTCAGATTGAGGGCCTGTTTAGAATTCCTGTGTATGAGTGTGCAGTAACTTTTTCAAATGAAAAAATGCCTGTTTGCTACTATGCTTGGAACGTAATTATAGTGTGGTGTCTGAAGACGATCATTTCTAACTCAACTAAATTTGATGGAGTTGTAACATCTAGCATTGATGCATCTTTGTGATACTTTGTTCATTAAAAACAGTTTGAATTAAAAAGTGCAGGCCAGAGAGCTCTATTGGTTCCTCGTTCTGGGAACTTTTGTCCCAAGAACGTATTTAACGTAGGGACTACAGGGGCAATGTAGCAAACCTTCTTGAGAGGATCAATTTAACAATTTTTTTCTGAACGACCATTGGGGGGAATTCAAATGTTTGAAGAGTCGGTTGGGTGTCTGTTTTTTCCTGTCTATTAGATAGGAAAAACAGACACCCAACTGACTTTTCAAACAATTGAATACCGCCCATTGTCTGTTTTTCAGCATATAGGAGCATATGGTCGAATGTCATTTGATCCCATACATCCCACCAGATTAGATGGATAAATCTTTAGGTGTGTACCTAGCTTTACAGTAAGTCAATATTTAACTGGTAGAAAATGTATCACTCCGGTAATAGATAACCAGAGAAATGATCTGAAAAGCAGGCCTAAGGAATCTGGTTGATGATCTCCCTGACCATATCACCAGAAGCTGGGGTTGATCTGCATATTAACCAGTGTTACCTGGGGAAGTTGAAAGAATGTATGGTAAGGGAGGTTGGCATAATGCACAGCACATAGATGATGTGTTCCCTAACCATAGGAAAATCAAGACTAATATTACATTACTTAGACTAAAACAGACATTTGAATGCCCAGTCTGGTGTCCTGGAAGTTGAATTAGTCAGCACAAAAACACTAGGCAAGTCTTTCATATAAGGACATCTGACATTCAAAACAAAGAGTCTAATTATTGTTTGGCTTGTCGGGAAAGCTACCTCATAATTTTAAGGGCAATTGTTCAGTAGGGAACAGTACAGTTTAAGGGGATGTGATGGAGGTAAGGGAAATCGGCAAGTACTTAAGCCTATTTGTTACTCTTCAGTTGATAGGTAGAACTTTGGACATGCAACTCCAACTGACTTCATAGGTCCAGTGGTACAACTATCACACCATGTGAAACCAGGGAGTCCTTTGGTTACTTGCACTGTAATAGGGAATTGGGTAGAATGTTTGATAAACAAACAGCCTGTATGGAATACCTCTTCTGTTCCACTCTCTACGTACACGTTTAGTGTTGCAATTGTTTCCATCCTGTCACTAAACTTTGTTCTGTGAGCACTGGACTTACAGGGGGTTATTCAAATTGTTTTTTTGGGTGCCTAAAGTAATGGGTGCCCAACAGAGCAATTCAGTTGTTGCTCTGATCAGACGCTCCCACTACTACTTCAGTGCCCAAATAGACAGGGTTTAGCTGCGAATAGAGGCTAATCCCATCTAAAGTCCTGGTTAGTACTAGTGATGAGCGAGGTTCGGTTTTACTCGGTTTTACTCGGTTCTCAAAACGGCATCTTATTGGCTATCCAAAACACGTGACATCCGTGAGCCAATAAGATGCCGTTTTGAGAACCGAGTAAAACCGAGTAAAACCGAGTAAAACCGAATCCGCTCATCACTAGTTAGTACACCCAAACTCCCGTTTGAATCCTACACCTCTGACTATTCACACTTATCTTTTTGCTGCCTCAGGAGGCAGCGATAAGAAATGTCTCTCCTGGCTAATGTGTGCCTGAACGGAGCAACAATTGAATTGCTCGAAGCAACAATTGAATTGGAGAGTGACTAGCTCCCACAGTAGCTCCATAACAAAGTATTGTGTTCAAAGTCCTCCTCCTTTCAACCTCTTAGAAATATTTACTGTGCAAAAAAGGGCTGCATTGTTTTCTGTTCTATGGATGAATTCTCACCGCACAAACTGTTACATTTTAGTTGAATCCTCACAGGCTTCTGCCTAGTGTTCCTAAGTATCCTCTGTCTCCCAAAACTGGGGTAAATTCTTTTTGGATTATAATTAGATGGCATATCTACATGGAAGTCCTATGTTTGTATGGGATGCAGTTAATACACCGGCTGTCTGGATCCCAGCGTTCAGGATACCGATGCCGGAATCCTGACATAATGTCAGCAGTTGGAATACCGAACAACACTCTGTATTCCCACTCGGGTGGTGGGTCCACGCCACTACCCGAATGGGGATATAGCGTTCACTGCCGGGATTCAGGATGGCGGGATGCTGCTGTCGGTATACTGACAGCCGGCATCCCATCTTCCGACATTGCATATGTATTCCGTTGGTATATTAAAGTCTGATTTCTGCCATAATCTTACTTGAGCTCCATACACATTTTTATCATTGTACCAGGTTTACTTGCCCCACCTTTGTTCCGCTGCATTGTCGTAAGTAATTTTTGCAGTTTTGGAATTCTTTGTATATGCTCTGGTTCTTTTGAAGCTTACTGATGTGCAATAGCAGGCACGGTCATTGGGGGTCATTCCGAGTTGATCGCTCGCTAGCTACTTTTAGCAGCCGTGCAAACGCATAGATGCCGCCCACGGGGGAGGGTATTTTCGCTTTGCAAGTGTGCGAATGCCTGTGCAGCCGAGCGCAGCAAAAAAATGTTGAGCAGTTTCAGAGTAGCTCTGGACTTACTCAGCCCTTGCAATCACTTCAGTCTTTTTGCTGCCGGAATTGACGTCAGACACCCGCCCTGCAAACGTCTGGACACACCTGCGTTTTCCCAAACATTCCCAGAAAATGGTCAGTTGCCACCCATAAACGCCCTCTTCCTGTCAATCTCCTTGCGATCGGCTGTGTGAATGGAATCTTCGCTAAATCCATCGCCCAGCACGATCCTCTTTGTACCCGTACGACGCGCCTGCGCATTGCGGTACATACGCATGCCCAGTTTTGCCATTTTTTAAAACTGATCACTTCACTGCGAAAATCAGCAGCGACCGGTCAACTCGGAATGACCCCCTTTGTCAATGAAAGATGGTAGAGTATTTTACTCCAAGGATCGGGATAGATCTGTTTTCATGTGCCTCCAGAAAAAAAAAAAAAAGTTTTCAGGCCCTAGCAATAACTCTCTCTGTGATTGTGCAATTTGTCCTGCTGTAAATTGTCTTCTAGCGCCAGTATTACTTGACTATATAGCTTTGATTTGGTCGCGGATTGGTTCCCTAATTTAAATGTTCCACAAATGTGCTTTTATTTACGTAATATGTCTGCTTGAAAAATGATCGTCTTAATCCTTTCCAGGAAAAAAAATTCTCTAATATGAAATGCACGTCTAACTTTTTAGCTATGTGATAAATACTGAAAGGACCAGGATGTCATCTGTAGCCATATGCACAGTGATTAGACAACTCTGTAACAGAGATAATTTCAGTACATTGTCCGGTTTTGTTCATTGCGTAGCCAATAAATGAAGTCATACTTAATTACTATATTTTTACTAGTATTAAATCTAATCTTATAATTTACAACAAAATATGTGTAAGACCAGACTTGGCTGACCGCGATATCTTTCCACCTAAAAAAAACTGAGCGTATCGCAGTTATTGAAAGTTGCAAACACAACGGCCATTGTTGCCCAGGTGATCGGGAAATATACTTTGCAGACTGTTAAGTTCTGCAATTTTTAATCATTTTCATTACCTAGTGTCATGGAAAATATAACTCTGTCCACGTAGACTTGTCCCTATGCTGTAGAAGAAGGACTTGTGTTTCCTCCATCCTGTCTTTGTGTGTGTGTGTGTGTGTGTGTGTGTGTGTGTGTGTGTATATATATACATATATATATATATATATATATATATACACACACACACACACACACACACACACACACACACACAGTAGTCTCCGCTGTTGCCATTTCCGAGTGATTTGCGCATGCATACTGGAGATGTCCCCGGGAACAAGAGGCGGGCGCCATGTTCCCGGAGACCTGAGCATGCGCAGTAGACTCTGGCAGTATGCCATAGTCTTCTTTGCTGCCGGAGAGGAGGGGGCCTGCGATGGGGGCTGCACGCGGGTCCCCATCTCTTTTAAAACACCTCTGGTTCCTCACATACTTCAACGGTAGCTGGGAAGGCACAGCGATGCTTTTTTTCTTAAGAAGACTCCGAGCAATTGGTTTACCTAGGCCGATTCTGGTAAATTTGTACTGCTGTGTAATCCAAAGTCCTTTAACATACGCCATTAGTGTATGGTATGGGATTTCCAAATGTTCTGACCGTAGCTCATTAGCTAGGATACTGTAGTTAAAGCCGCTGAAAGAACCACCCACATCACTCTCTCTTCTCTCTGTTGCCCTCTAGAGAGGGTTTTGGATGTATTGGGTGCCGTACTAGCAATTTGCAGAATAGCTTCTTCCCGTCAGTGATTGTTAAATTCTTAAATTGTGAGTTTTTTTGCATTGTAGTATCGCTTTTAAAATTTTGTGATGTGGAAGTGACAACAAGTTATTCCATTCTATTCTGTCCTACTGAACCCAAACAAAAATATTAGAGTTTTATCTCTTATTTTTACAGTCGCTCACGTTCTATAGAAATTTGCACAATTTGGCATTTTGTATATACAGACAGGTAAACCGTAACATAACTAGTGATGAGCACCGGAAATTTTTCGGGTTTTGTGTTTTGGTTTTGGGTTCGGTTCCGCGGCCGTGTTTTGGGTTCGAACGCGTTTTGGCAAAACCTCACCGAATTTTTTTTGTCGGATTCGGGTGTGTTTTGGATTCGGGTGTTTTTTTCAAAAAACCCTAAAAAACAGCTTAAATCATAGAATTTGGGGGTCAAAGTATTATTAACCTCAATAACCATAATTTCCACTCATTTTCAGTCTATTCTGAACACCTCACACCTCATAATATTATTTTTAGTCCTAAAATTTGCACCGAGGTCGCTGGATGGCTAAGCTAAGCGACCCAAGTGGCCGACACAAACACCTGGCCCATCTAGGAGTGGCACTGCAGTGTCACGTAGGATGGCCCTTCCAAAAAACACTCCCCAAACAGCACATGACGCAAAGAAAAAAAGAGGCGCAATGAGGTAGCTGTGTGAGTAAGCTAAGCGACCCTAGTGGCCGACACAAACACCTGGCCCATCTAGGAGTGGCACTGCAGTGTCACGCAGGATGGCCCTTCCAAAAAACACTCCCCAAACAGCACATGACGCAAAGAAAAAAAGAGGCGCAATGAGGTAGCTGTGTGAGTAAGCTAAGCGACCCTAGTGGCCGACACAAACACCTGGCCCATCTAGGAGTGGCACTGCAGTGTCACGCAGGATGGCCCTTCCAAAAAACACTCCCCAAACAGCACATGACGCAAAGAAAAAAAGAGGCGCAATGAGGTAGCTGTGTGAGTAAGCTAAGCGACCCTAGTGGCCGACACAAACACCTGGCCCATCTAGGAGTGGCACTGCAGTGTCACGCAGGATGGCCCTTCCAAAAAACACTCCCCAAACAGCACATGACGCAAAGAAAAAAAGAGGCGCAATGAGGTAGCTGTGTGAGTAAGCTAAGCGACCCTAGTGGCCGACACAAACACCTGGCCCATCTAGGAGTGGCACTGCAGTGTCACGCAGGATGGCCCTTCCAAAAAACACTCCCCAAACAGCACATGACGCAAAGAAAAAAAGAGGCGCAATGAGGTAGCTGTGTGAGTAAGCTAAGCGACCCTAGTGGCCGACACAAACACCTGGCCCATCTAGGAGTGGCACTGCAGTGTCACGCAGGATGGCCCTTCCAAAAAACACTCCCCAAACAGCACATGACGCAAAGAAAAAAAGAGGCGCAATGAGGTAGCTGTGTGAGTAAGCTAAGCGACCCTAGTGGCCGACACAAACACCTGGGCCATCTAGGAGTGGCACTGCAGTGTCACGCAGGATGGCCCTTCCAAAAAACACTCCCCAAACAGCACATGACGCAAAGAAAAAAAGAGGCGCAATGAGGTAGCTGTGTGAGTAAGCTAAGCGACCCTAGTGGCCGACACAAACACCTGGCCCATCTAGGAGTGGCACTGCAGTGTCACGCAGGATGGCCCTTCCAAAAAACACTCCCCAAACAGCACATGACGCAAAGAAAAAAAGAGGCGCAATGAGGTAGCTGTGTGAGTAAGATAAGCGACCCTAGTGGCCGACACAAACACCTGGCCCATCTAGGAGTGGCACTGCAGTGTCACGCAGGATGGCCCTTCCAAAAAACACTCCCCAAACAGCACATGACGCAAAGAAAAAAAGAGGCGCAATGAGGTAGCTGTGTGAGTAAGCTAAGCGACCCTAGTGGCCGACACAAACACCTGGCCCATCTAGGAGTGGCACTGTAGTGTCACGCAGGATGGCCCTTCCAAAAAACACTCCCCAAACAGCACATGACGCAAAGAAAAAAAGAGGCGCAATGAGGTAGCTGTGTGAGTAAGCTAAGCGACCCTAGTGGCCGACACAAACACCTGGCCCATCTAGGAGTGGCACTGCAGTGTCACGCAGGATGGCCCTTCCAAAAAACACTCCCCAAACAGCACATGACGCAAAGAAAAAAAGAGGCGCAATGAGGTAGCTGTGTGAGTAAGCTAAGCGACCCTAGTGGCCGACACAAACACCTGGCCCATCTAGGAGTGGCACTGCAGTGTCACGCAGGATGGCCCTTCCAAAAAACACTCTCCAAACAGCACATGACGCAAAGAAAAAAAGAGGCGCAATGAGGTAGCTGTGTGAGTAAGCTAAGCGACCCTAGTGGCCGACACAAACACCTGGCCCATCTAGGAGTGGCACTGCAGTGTCACGCAGGATGGCCCTTCCAAAAAACACTCCCCAAACAGCACATGACGCAAAGAAAAAAAGAGGCGCAATGAGGTAGCTGTGTGAGTAAGCTAAGCGACCCTAGTGGCCGACACAAACACCTGGCCCATCTAGGAGTGGCACTGCAGTGTCACGCAGGATGGCCCTTCCAAAAAACACTCCCCAAACAGCACATGACGCAAAGAAAAAAAGAGGCGCAATGAGGTAGCTGTGTGAGTAAGCTAAGCGACCCTAGTGGCCGACACAAACACCTGGCCCATCTAGGAGTGGCACTGCAGTGTCACGCAGGATGGCCCTTCCAAAAAACACCCCCCAAACAGCACATGACGCAAAGAAAAATGAAAGAAAAAAGAGGTGCAAGATGGAATTGTCCTTGGGCCCTCCCACCCACCCTTATGTTGTATAAACAGGACATGCACACTTTAACCAACCCATCATTTCAGTGACAGGGTCTGCCACACGACTGTGACTGAAATGACGGGTTGGTTTGGACCCCCACCAAAAAAGAAGCAACTAATCTCTCCTTGCACAAACTGGCTCTACAGAGGCAAGATGTCCACCTCATCATCATCCTCCGATATATCACCGTGTACATCCCCCTCCTCACAGATCATCAATTCGTCCCCACTGGAATCCACCATCTCAGCTCCCTGTGTACTTTGTGGAGGCAATTGCTGCTGGTGAATGTCTCCACGGAGGAATTGATTATAATTCATTTTAATGAACATCATCTTCTCCACATTTTCTGGATGTAACCTCGTACGCCGATTGCTGACAAGGTGAGCGGCGGCACTAAACACTCTTTCGGAGTACACACTTGTGGGAGGGCAACTTAGGTAGAATAAAGCCAGTTTGTGCAAGGGCCTCCAAATTGCCTCTTTTTCCTGCCAGTATAAGTACGGACTGTCTGACGTGCCTACTTGGATGCGGTCACTCATATAATCCTCCACCATTCTTTCAATGGGGAGAGAATCATATGCAGTGCCAGTAGACGACATGTCCGTAATCGTTGTCAGGTCCTTCAGTCCGGACCAGATGTCAGCATCAGCAGTCGCTCCAGACTGCCCTGCATCACCGCCAGCGGGTGGGCTCGGAATTCTGAGCCTTTTCCTCGCACCCCCAGTTGCGGGAGAATGTGAAGGAGGAGATGTTGACAGGTCGCGTTCCGCTTGACTTGACAATTTTGTCACCAGCAGTTCTTTGAACCCCAGCAGACTTGTGTCTGCCGGAAAGAGAGATCCAAGGTAGGTTTTAAATCTAGGATTGAGCACGGTGGCCAAAATGTAGTGCTCTGATTTCAACAGATTGACCACCCGTGAATCCTTGTTAAGCGAATTAAGGGCTCCATCCACAAGTCCCACATGCCTAGCGGAATCGCTCTGTGTTAGCTCCTCCTTCAATGTCTCCAGCTTCTTCTGCAAAAGCCTGATGAGGGGAATGACCTGACTCAGGCTGGCAGTGTCTGAACTGACTTCACGTGTGGCAAGTTCAAAAGGTTGCAGAACCTTGCACAACGTTGAAATCATTCTCCACTGCGCTTGAGACAGGTGCATTCCACCTCCTATATCGTGCTCAGTTGTATAGGCTTGAATGGCCTTTTGCTGCTCCTCCAACCTCTGAAGCATATAGAGGGTTGAATTCCACCTCGTTACCACTTCTTGCTTCAGATGATGGCAGGGCAGGTTCAGGCGTTTTTGGTGGTGCTCCAGTCTTCTGTACGTGGTGCCTGTACGCCGAAAGTGTCCCGCAATTCTTCTGGCCACCGACAGCATCTCTTGTACGCCCCTCTCGTTTTTTAAATAATTCTGCACCACCAAATTCAAGGTATGTGCAAAACATGGGACGTGCTGGAATTTGCCAGATTTAATGCACACACAATATTGCTGGCGTTGTCCGATGCCACAAATCCACAGGAGAGTCCAATTGGGGTAAGCCATTCTGCGATGATCTTCCTCAGTTGCCGTAAGAGGTTTTTAGCTGTGTGCGTATTCTGGAAAGCGGTGATACAAAGCGTAGCCTGCCTAGGAAAGAGTTGGCGTTTGCGAGATGCTGCTACTGGTGCCGCCGCTGCTGGTCTTGCGGCGGGAGTCCATACATCTACCCAGTGGGCTGTCACAGTCATATAGTCCTGAGCCTGCCCTGCTCCACTTGTCCACATGTCCGTGGTTAAGTGGACATTGGGTACAACTGCATTTTTTAGGACACTGGTGAGTCTTTTTCTGAGGTCTGTGTACATTTTCGGTATCGCCTGCCTAGAGAAATGGAACCTAGATGGTATTTGGTACCGGGGACACAGTACCTCCAACAAGTCTCTAGATGCCTCTGCAGTAATGATGGATACCGGAACCACGTTTCTCACCGCCTAGGATGCCAAGGCCTCAGTTATCCGCTTTGCAGCAGGATGACTGCTGTGATATTTCATCTTCCTCGCAAAGGACTGTTGGACAGTCAATTGCTTGGTGGAAGTAGTAAAAGTGGTCTTACGAGTACGACTTCCCCTCTGGGATTACCATCGACTCCCAGCAGCAACAACAGCAGCGCCAGCAGCAGTAGGCGTTACACGCAAGGATGCATCGGAGGAATCCCAGGCAGGAGAGGACTCGTCAGAATTGCCAGTGACATGGCCTGCAGGACTATTGGCATTCCTGGGGAAGGAGGAAATTGACACTGAGGGAGTTGGTGGGGTGGTTTGCGTGAGCTTGGTTACAAGAGGAAGGGATTTACTGGTCAGTGGACTGCTTCCGCTGTCGCCCAAAGTTTTTGAACTTGTCACTGACTTATGATGAATGCGCTGCAGGTGACGTATAAGGGAGGATGTTCCGAGGTGGTTAACGTCCTTACCCCTACTTATTACAGCTTGACAAAGGCAACACACGGCTTGACAAATATTGTCCGCATTTCTGTTGAAATACTTCCACACCGAAGAGATGATTTTTTTGGTATTTTCACCAGGCATGTCAATGGCCCTATTCCTCCCACGGACAACAGGTGTCTCCCCGGGTGCCTGACTTAAACAAACCACCTCACCATCAGAATCCTCCTGGTCAATTTCCTCCCCAGCGCCAGCAACACCCATATCCTCCTCATCCTGGTGTATTTCAACACTGACATCTTCAATATGACTATCAGGAACTGGACTGCGGGTGCTCCTTCCAGCACTTGCAGGGGGCGTGCAAATGGTGGAAGGCGCATGCTCTTCACGTCCAGTGTTGGGAAGGTCAGGCATCGCAAACGACACAATTGGACTCTCCTTGTGGATTTGTGATTTCGAAGAACGCACAGTTCTTTGCTGTGCTTTTGCCAGCTTGAGTCTTTTCATTTTTCTAGCGAGAGGCTGAGTGCTTCCATCCTTATGTGAAGCTGAACAACTAGCCATGAACATAGGCCAGGGCCTCAGCCGTTCCTTGCCACTCCGTGTGGTAAATGGCATATTGGCAAGTTTACGCTTCTCCTCCGACAATTTTATTTTCAATTTTTGAGTCATTTTTTTACTGATATTTGGTGTTTTGGATTTTACATGCTCTGTACTATGACATTGGTCATCGGCCTTGGCAGACGACGTTGCTGGCATTTCATCATCTCGGCCATGACTAGTGGCAGCAGCTTCAGCACGAGGTGGAAGTCGATCTTGATCTTTCCCTATTTTTGGAACCTCAACATTTTTGTTCTCCATATTTTAATAGGCACAACTAAAAGGCACCTCAGGTAAACAATGGAGATGGATGGATACTAGTATACTTATGGATGGACGAGCGACTGCCGACACAGAGGTAGCTACAGCCGTGGACTACCGTACTGCGTCTGCTGCTAATATAGACTGGATGATAATGATATAAAAAATATATATATATCACTACTGCAGCCGGACAGGTATATATTATATAATGACGGACCTGCTGGACACTGTCAGCACTGCAGACTCCTAAAGTAAGCTACTAGTATCAAGAAGATAGAAAAAATTAACCCACCACGGGTAGGTGGTATACAATTATGGATGGACGAGCGACTGCCGACAAAGAGGTAGCTACAGCCGTGGACTACCGTACTGCGTCTGCTGCTAATATAGACTGGATGATAATGATATAAAAAATATATATATATTTATCACTACTGCAGCCGGACAGGTATATATTATATAATGACGGACCTGCTGGACACTGTCAGCTCAGCACTGCAGACTCCTAAAGTAAGCTACTAGTATCAAGAAGATAGAAAAAAAAAAAAAACACCACGGGTAGGTGGTATACAATTATGGATGGACGAGCGACTGCCGACACAGAGGTAGCTATAGCCGTGGACTACCGTACTGCGTCTGCTGTTAATATAGACTGGATGATAATGAGATATAAAATATATATATATCACTACTGCAGCCGGACAGGTATTTATTATATAATGACGGACCTGCTGGACACTGTCAGCTCAGCACTGCAGACTCCTAAAGTAAGCTACTAGTAGTATCAAGAAGATAGAAAAAAAAAAAAACACCACAGGTAGGTGGTATACAATTATGGATGGACGAGCGACTGCCGACACAGAGGTAGCTACTGCCGTGGACTACCGTACTGCGTCTGCTGCTAATATAGACTGGATGATAATGAGATATAAAATATATATATATCACTACTGCAGCCGGACAGGTATATATTATATAATGACGGACCTGCTGGACACTGTCAGCTCAGCACTGCAGACTCCTAAAGTAAGCTACTAGTATCAAGAAGATAGAAAAAAAAAAAAACACCACGGGTAGGTGGTATACAATTATGGATGGACGAGCGACTGCCGACACAGAGGTAGCTACAGCCGTGGACTACCGTACTGCGTCTGCTGCAGTGCTAATATAGACTGGATGATAATGATATAAAAAATATATATATATATCACTACTGCAGCCGGACAGGTATTGATTATATAATGACGGACCTGCTGGACACTGTCAGCTCAGCACTGCAGACTCCTAAAGTAAGCTACTAGTATCAAGAAGATAGAAAGAAAAAAAAACACCACGGGTAGGTGGTATACAATTATGGATGGACGAGCGACTGCCGACACAGAGGTAGCTACAGCCGTGGACTACCGTACTGCGTCTGCTGCTAATATAGACTGGATGATAATGATATAAAAAATATATATATATATCACTACTGCAGCCGGACAGGTATATATTATATAATAACGGACCTGCTGGACACTGTCAGCTCAGCACTGCAGACTCCTAAAGTAAGCTACTAGTATCAAGAAGATAGAAAAAAAAAAAAACACCACGGGTAGGTGGTATACAATTATGGATGGACGAGCGACTGCTGACAGAGAGGTAGCTACAGCCGTGGACTACCGTACTGCGTCTGCTGCTAATATAGACTGGATGATAATGATATAAAAAATATATATATATATATATATATATCACTACTGCAGCCGGACAGGTATATATTATATAATGACGGACCTGCTGGACACTGTCAGCTCAGCACTGCAGACTCCTAAAGTAAGCTACTAGTATCAAGAAGATAGAAAAAAAAAAAAAAAAAACACCACGGGTAGGTGGTATACAATTATGGATGGACGAGCGACTGCCGACACAGAGGTAGCTACAGCCGTGGACTACCGTACTGCGTCTGCTGCAGTGCTAATATAGACTGGATGATAATGATATAAAAAATATATATATATATCACTACTGCAGCCTGACAGGTATATATTATATAATGACGGACCTGCTGGACACTGTCAGCAGAATGCGTTTATAGAATAAAAACACCACACGACGAGTGTTTAACTTTTTCAGGCAGACAATCACAATATACTGGTGGTCAGTGGTCACTGGTCAGTCACACTGGCAGTGGCACTCTGGCAGCAAAAGTGTGCACTGTTAAAATATGTACTCCTGCTATAACTGCTCCCCAGTCTCCCCCACAATTAAGCTGTGTGAGCAGTGAGCACTCAGCACAGTCAGATATACAGTATTACATAGATGATGCAGCACACTGAGGGCACACTGAGGCTGAGCACAGATATGGTATGTGACTGTGTCACACTGTGTATCGTTTTTTTTCAGGCAGAGAACGGATTAATTAAACTGGTGGTCACTGGTCACACTATCAGCAAGTAGTACTCCTAATATGCTCCCCAAAATTAGTAAATCAAGTGTCTCTACTACTCTCTAGTCTACTCTAAACGGAGAGGACGCCAGCCACGTCCTCTCCCTATGAATCTCAATGCACGTGTGAAAATGGCGGCGACGCGCGGCTCCTTATATAGAATCCGAGTCTCGCGATAGAATCCAAACCTCGCGAGAATCCGACAGCGGGATGATGACGTTCGGGCGCGCTCGGGTTAACCGAGCAAGGCGGGAAGATCCGAGTCTGCCTCGGACCCGTGTAAAAAGCGTGAAGTTCGGGGGGGTTCGGTTTCCGAGAAACCGAACCCGCTCATCACTAAACATAACCTCTTCCCCTTTTACTGTGTACTGAATTATGGAGTATACTGTACTGTATGTACCAGTATAGTTCCACTGTTAGCTTCCAGTACAAATTGTAAACTGATCACACATCTGTGCTGGTACCAGTTTAACGTCTGTGTCTACATCTCAATGACATCCATCGTGTTCGAAGAATATTGTTGTTGGATGCTTCCTGTCATCTTATGTTTTCTGCTGGATTAGTCATTTTATGAAGCTTCTTTAGTAGTGTGTTACTTTTCATTCATCATTAAAAAAAAATATACAGAATGCCCAAAATTTTTATATGTAACCAAGCAATCATCAAGGCACGCTTGCAGTTCGAGTTGAGTGCAAACTCATGTGAGTAGAGGGCTTGATTCACAGATGGAAGCTAAAGGCCATCACAACCAACGGTTGCAGCATCGGCCATCTGAGTGAGTTAAGGCTACTCAGTGAGTGAGTTAAGGCTACTCAGAATGGATGCCTTATCTCCACTGTGGAAGCCACTAAATAACACTGGTCTCGACACGCCTTGAAAATGGAGCAACATGCTCCCACTTTTCAAGAATTCAGTCCATCCCCGTCCCCAAACAACTACAGTCTGTCAATCATGCCGGGGCATCCAAGGCATTGCTGGACACTGCAGCTTCGGCACATGCCCAGTTTAAAAAAAACAATGGACAACTACGCAAATATCACACTAGTGGTCCGTCTCTGTTGGTCTTGCCTATATACGTACATTTGCATTTATGAGTATTTGTGGTCTATGAATAGAGCTGGGATACTGCCAGTACATTGGGTATGACTGGGAGCACAGGTCAAATTCTATTGGTGGAACGTTCAACATTTTGCAGCCAATAACTATGAAACTTTTGCTCATCCCTATTTCCAGACGTTCAAGCATGGACACAATATTTATTATTACTTTATTACCAGTTATATATATAGCGCACACATATTCCGCAGCGCTTTACAGAGAATTGGCCATTCACATCAGTCCCTGCCCCAGTGGAGCTTACAATCTATATTCCTTATCACATGTACACGCACACACATTCACCCTAGGGTTAATTTTGTTGGGAGCCAATTAACCTGCCAGTATATATTATTTTAATTAATTAATTTGAAATGCTGAGATTGTCGGTGTTACGACTTAAAACAGATGGCAAAACAAAGATGTACAAAATCTTCCAAAGCACAAAGTATTATAACTTTGACACACAAATTTATATACAGTTGTCATCCATTTGTATGTCACTTAGCTCTGTAGCAGGCGTGATTTTTTTAGGATCGAGAACCTGACACCACCTCCCAAACAGTGCCATAAAAACATTACAAATCTGGTTTAATAGTTAACTATTTATGTAGAGACCAAGTACGTGTCGTGTCAGAAATTCACACTTGACGTGTAATCGTTAGAGATGAGCGGGTTCGGTTTCTCTGAATCCGAACCCGCACGAACTTCATGTTTTTTTTCACGGGTCCGAGCGACTCGGATCTTCCCGCCTTGCTCGGTTAACCCGAGCGCGCCCGAACGTCATCATGACGCTGTCGGATTCTCGCGAGGCTCGGATTCTATCGCGAGACTCGGATTCTATATAAGGAGCCGCGCGTCGCCGCCATTTTCACACGTGCATTGAGATTGATAGGGAGAGGACGTGGCTGGCGTCCTCTCCGTTTAGAATAGATTAGAGAGACACTTGATTTACTAATTTTGGGGAGCATTAGGAGTACTCAGTACAGTGCAGAGTTTTGCTGATAGTGACCACCAGTTTTATTTATAATCCGTTCTCTGCCTGAAAAAAGCGATACACAGCACACAGTGACTCAGTCACATACCATATCTGTGTGCACTGCTCAGGCTCAGGCCAGTGTGCTGCATCATCTATTATCTATATATAATATTATATATATCTGATTATCTGTCTGACTGCTCAGCTCACACAGCTTATAATTGTGGGGAAGACTGGGGAGCACTACTGCAGTGCCAGTTATAGGTTATAGCAGGAGCCATGAGTACATAATATATTATATAGTGAGTGACCACCAGACACACACAGTGCAGTTTATTTAATATATCCGTTCTCTGCCTGAAAAAAGCGATACACACAGTGACTCAGTCAGTCACATACCATATCTGTGTGCACTGCTCAGGCTCAGGCCAGTGTGCTGCATCATCTATATATATTATATATCTGTCTGACTGCTCAGCTCACACAGCTTATAATTGTGGGGGAGACTGGGGAGCACTACTGCAGTGCCAGTTATAGGTTATAGCAGGAGCCAGGAGTACATAATATTATATTAAAACAGTGCACACTTTTGCTGCAGGAGTGCCACTGCCAGTGTGACTAGTGACCAGTGACCTGACCACCAGTATATATAATATTAGTAGTATACTATCTCTTTATCAACCAGTCTATATTAGCAGCAGACACAGTACAGTGCGGTAGTTCACGGCTGTGGCTACCTCTGTGTCGGCACTCGGCAGCCCGTCCATAATTGTATATACCACCTAACCGTGGTTTTTTTTTCTTTCTTTATACATACATACTAGTTACGAGTATACTATCTCTTTATCAACCAGTCTATATTAGCAGCAGGCACAGTACAGTGCGGTAGTTCACGGCTGTGGCTACCTCTGTGTCGGCACTCGGCAGCCCGTCCATAATTGTATATACCACCTAACCGTGGTTTTTTTTTCTTTCTTTATACATACATACTAGTTACGAGTATACTATCTCTTTATCAACCAGTCTATATATTAGCAGCAGACACAGTACAGTGCGGTAGTTCACGGCTGTGGCTACCTCTGTGTCGGCACTCGGCAGCCCGTCCATAATTGTATATACCACCTAACCGTGGTTTTTTTTTCTTTCTTTATACATACATACTAGTTACGAGTATACTATCTCTTTATCAACCAGTCTATATATTAGCAGCAGACACAGTACAGTGCGGTAGTTCACGGCTGTGGCTACCTCTGTGTCGGCACTCGGCAGCCCGTCCATAATTGTATATACCACCTAACCGTGGTTTTTTTTTCTTTCTTTATACATACATACTAGTTACGAGTATACTATCTCTTTATCAACCAGTCTATATATTAGCAGCAGACACAGTACAGTGCGGTAGTTCACGGCTGTGGCTACCTCTGTGTCGGCACTCGGCAGCCCGTCCATAATTGTATATACCACCTAACCGTGTTTTTTTTTTCTTTCTTTATACATACATACTAGTTACGAGTATACTATCTCTTTATCAACCAGTCTATATATTAGCAGCAGACACAGTACAGTGCGGTAGTTCACGGCTGTGGCTACCTCTGTGTCGGCACTCGGCAGCCCGTCCATAATTGTATATACCACCTAACCGTGGTTTTTTTTTCTTTCTTTATACATACATACTAGTTACGAGTATACTATCTCTTTATCAACCAGTCTATATATTAGCAGCAGACACAGTACAGTGCGGTAGTTCACGGCTGTGGCTACCTCTGTGTCGGCACTCGGCAGCCCGTCCATAATTGTATATACCACCTAACCGTGGTTTTTTTTTCTTTCTTTATACATACATACTAGTTACGAGTATACTATCTCTTTATCAACCAGTCTATATATTAGCAGCAGACACAGTACAGTGCGGTAGTTCACGGCTGTGGCTACCTCTGTGTCGGCACTCGGCAGCCCGTCCATAATTGTATATACCACCTAACCGTGGTTTTTTTTTCTTTCTTTATACATACATACTAGTTACGAGTATACTATCTCTTTATCAACCAGTCTATATATTAGCAGCAGACACAGTACAGTGCGGTAGTTCACGGCTGTGGCTACCTCTGTGTCGGCACTCGGCAGCCCGTCCATAATTGTATATACCACCTAACCGTGGTTTTTTTTTCTTTCTTTATACATACATACTAGTTACGAGTATACTATCTCTTTATCAACCAGTCTATATATTAGCAGCAGACACAGTACAGTGCGGTAGTTCACGGCTGTGGCTACCTCTGTGTCGGCACTCGGCAGCCCGTCCATAATTGTATACTAGTATCCAATCCATCCATCTCCATTGTTTACCTGAGGTGCCTTTTAGTTGTGCCTATTAAAATATGGAGAACAAAAATGTTGAGGTTCCAAAATTAGGGAAAGATCAAGATCCACTTCCACCTCGTGCTGAAGCTGCTGCCACTAGTCATGGCCGAGACGATGAAATGCCAGCAACGTCGTCTGCCAAGGCCGATGCCCAATGGCATAGTACAGAGCATGTCAAAACCAAAACACCAAATATCAGTAAAAAAAGGACTCCAAAACCTAAAATAAAATTGTCGGAGGAGAAGCGTAAACTTGCCAATATGCCATTTACCACACGGAGTGGCAAGGAACGGCTGAGGCCCTGGCCTATGTTCATGGCTAGTGGTTCAGCTTCACATGAGGATGGAAGCACTCAGCCTCTCGCTAGAAAACTGAAAAGACTCAAGCTGGCAAAAGCACCGCAAAGAACTGTGCGTTCTTTGAAATCCCAAATCCACAAGGAGAGTCCAATTGTGTCGGTTGCGATGCCTGACCTTCCCAACACTGGACGTGAAGAGCATGCGCCTTCCACCATTTGCACGCCCCCTGCAAGTGCTGGAAGGAGCACCCGCAGTCCAGTTCCTGATAGTCAGATTGAAGATGTCAGTGTTGAAGTACACCAGGATGAGGAGGATATGGGTGTTGCTGGCGCTGGGGAGGAAATTGACCAGGAGGATTCTGATGGTGAGGTGGTTTGTTTAAGTCAGGCACCCGGGGAGACACCTGTTGTCCGTGGGAGGAATATGGCCGTTGACATGCCTGGTGAAAATACCAAAAAAATCAGCTCTTCGGTGTGGAGGTATTTCACCAGAAATGCGGACAACAGGTGTCAAGCCGTGTGTTCCCTTTGTCAAGCTGTAATAAGTAGGGGTAAGGACGTTAACCACCTCGGAACATCCTCCCTTATACGTCACCTGCAGCGCATTCATAATAAGTCAGTGACAAGTTCAAAAACTTTGGGTGACAGCGGAAGCAGTCCACTGACCAGTAAATCCCTTCCTCTTGTAACCAAGCTCACGCAAACCACCCCACCAACTCCCTCAGTGTCAATTTCCTCCTTCCCCAGGAATGCCAATAGTCCTGCAGGCCATGTCACTGGCAATTCTGACGAGTCCTCTCCTGCCTGGGATTCCTCCGATGCATCCTTGCGTGTAACGCCTACTGCTGCTGGCGCTGCTGTTGTTGCCGCTGGGAGTCGATGGTCATCCCAGAGGGGAAGTCGTAAGCCCACTTGTACTACTTCCAGTAAGCAATTGACTGTTCAACAGTCCTTTGCGAGGAAGATGAAATATCACAGCAGTCATCCTACTGCAAAGCGGATAACTGAGTCCTTGACAACTATGTTGGTGTTAGACGTGCGTCCGGTATCCGCCGTTAGTTCACAGGGAACTAGACAATTTATTGAGGCAGTGTGCCCCCGTTACCAAATACCATCTAGGTTCCACTTCTCTAGGCAGGCGATACCGAGAATGTACACGGACGTCAGAAAAAGACTCACCAGTGTCCTAAAAAATGCAGTTGTACCCAATGTCCACTTAACCACGGACATGTGGACAAGTGGAGCAGGGCAGGGTCAGGACTATATGACTGTGACAGCCCACTGGGTAGATGTATGGACTCCCGCCGCAAGAACAGCAGCGGCGGCACCAGTAGCAGCATCTCGCAAACGCCAACTCTTTCCTAGGCAGGCTACGCTTTGTATCACCGCTTTCCAGAATACGCACACAGCTGAAAACCTCTTACGGCAACTGAGGAAGATCATCGCGGAATGGCTTACCCCAATTGGACTCTCCTGTGGATTTGTGGCATCGGACAACGCCAGCAATATTGTGTGTGCATTAAATATGGGCAAATTCCAGCACGTCCCATGTTTTGCACATACCTTGAATTTGGTGGTGCAGAATTTTTTAAAAAACGACAGGGGCGTGCAAGAGATGCTGTCGGTGGCCAGAAAAATTGCGGGACACTTTCGGCGTACAGGCACCACGTACAGAAGACTGGAGCACCACCAAAAACTACTGAACCTGCCCTGCCATCATCTGAAGCAAGAAGTGGTAACGAGGTGGAATTCAACCCTCTATATGCTTCAGAGGTTGGAGGAGCAGCAAAAGGCCATTCAAGCCTATACAATTGAGCACGATATAGTAGGTGGAATGCACCTGTCTCAAGTGCAGTGGAGAATGATTTCAACGTTGTGCAAGGTTCTGATGCCCTTTGAACTTGCCACACGTGAAGTCAGTTCAGACACTGCCAGCCTGAGTCAGGTCATTCCCTTCATCAGGCTTTTGCAGAAGAAGCTGGAGGCATTGAAGAAGGAGCTAAAAGGGAGCGATTCCGCTAGGCATGTGGGACTTGTGGATGCAGCCCTTAATTCGCTTAACAAGGATTCACGGGTGGTCAATCTGTTGAAATCAGAGCACTACATTTTGGCCACCGTGCTCGATCCTAGATTTAAAGCCTACCTTGGATCTCTCTTTCCGGCAGACACAGGTCTGCTGGGGTTGAAAGACCTGCTGGTGACAAAATTGTCAAGTCAAGCGGAACGCGACCTGTCAACATCTCCTCCTTCACATTCTCCCGCAACTGGGGGTGCGAGGAAAAGGCTCAGAATTCCGAGCCCACCCGCTGGCGGTGATGCAGGGCAGTCTGGAGCGACTGCTGATGCTGACATCTGGTCCGGACTGAAGGACCTGACAACGATTACGGACATGTCGTCTACTGTCACTGCATATGATTCTCTCAACATTGATAGAATGGTGGAGGATTATATGAGTGACCGCATCCAAGTAGGCACGTCACACAGTCCGTACTTATACTGGCAGGAAAAAGAGGCAATTTGGAGGCCCTTGCACAAACTGGCTTTATTCTACCTAAGTTGCCCTCCCACAAGTGTGTACTCCGAAAGAGTGTTTAGTGCCGCCGCTCACCTTGTCAGCAATCGGCGTACGAGGTTACATCCAGAAAATGTGGAGAAGATGATGTTCATTAAAATGAATTATAATCAATTCCTCCGCGGAGACATTGACCAGCAGCAATTGCCTCCACAAAGTACACAGGGAGCTGAGATGGTGGATTCCAGTGGGGACGAATTGATAATCTGTGAGGAGGGGGATGTACACGGTGATATATCGGAGGGTGAAGATGAGGTGGACATCTTGCCTCTGTAGAGCCAGTTTGTGCAAGGAGAGATTAATTGCTTCTTTTTTGGGGGGGGTCCAAACCAACCCGTCATATCAGTCACAGTCGTGTGGCAGACCCTGTCACTGAAATGATGGGTTGGTTAAAGTGTGCATGTCCTGTTTTGTTTATACAACATAAGGGTGGGTGGGAGGGCCCAAGGACAATTCCATCTTGCACCTCTTTTTTCTTTTCTTTTTCTTTGCATCATGTGCTGATTGGGGAGGGTTTTTTGGAAGGGACATCCTGCGTGACACTGCAGTGCCACTCCTAGATGGGCCCGGTGTTTGTGTCGGCCACTAGGGTCGCTAATCTTACTCACACAGTCAGCTACCTCATTGCGCCTCTTTTTTTCTTTGCGTCATGTGCTGTTTGGGGAGGGTTTTTTGGAAGGGACATCCTGCGTGACACTGCAGTGCCACTCCTAGATGGGCCCGGTGTTTGTGTCGGCCACTAGGGTCGCTAATCTTACTCACACAGCTACCTCATTGCGCCTCTTTTTTTCTTTGCGTCATGTGCTGTTTGGGGAGGGTTTTTTGGAAGGGACATCCTGCGTGACACTGCAGTGCCACTCCTAGATGGGCCCGGTGTTTGTGTCGGCCACTAGGGTCGCTAATCTTACTCACACAGCTACCTCATTGCGCCTCTTTTTTTCTTTGCGTCATGTGCTGTTTGGGGAGGGTTTTTTGGAAGGGACATCCTGCGTGACACTGCAGTGCCACTCCTAGATGGGCCCGGTGTTTGTGTCGGCCACTAGGGTCGCTAATCTTACTCACACAGCTACCTCATTGCGCCTCTTTTTTTCTTTGCGTCATGTGCTGTTTGGGGAGGGTTTTTTGGAAGGGACATCCTGCGTGACACTGCAGTGCCACTCCTAGATGGGCCCGGTGTTTGTGTCGGCCACTAGGGTCGCTAATCTTACTCACACAGCTACCTCATTGCGCCTCTTTTTTTCTTTGCGTCATGTGCTGTTTGGGGAGGGTTTTTTGGAAGGGACATCCTGCGTGACACTGCAGTGCCACTCCTAGATGGGCCCGGTGTTTGTGTCGGCCACTAGGGTCGCTAATCTTACTCACACAGCTACCTCATTGCGCCTCTTTTTTTCTTTGCGTCATGTGCTGTTTGGGGAGGGTTTTTTGGAAGGGACATCCTGCGTGACACTGCAGTGCCACTCCTAGATGGGCCCGGTGTTTGTGTCGGCCACTAGGGTCGCTTATCTTACTCACACAGCGACCTCGGTGCAAATTTTAGGACTAAAAATAATATTGTGAGGTGTGAGGTATTCAGAATAGACTGAAAATGAGTGTAAATTATGGTTTTTGAGGTTAATAATACTTTGGGATCAAAATGACCCCCAAATTCTATGATTTAAGCTGTTTTTTAGTGTTTTTTGAAAAAAACACCCGAATCCAAAACACACCCGAATCCGACAAAAAAAATTCGGTGAGGTTTTGCCAAAACGCGTTCGAACCCAAAACACGGCCGCGGAACCGAACCCAAAACCAAAACACAAAACCCGAAAAATTTCAAGCGCTCATCTCTAGTAATCGTATCAGACTATATTAATCCAATAAAAAACTTTTACATTGTAATTAATAGATTACAAGACCTAGCATATGCTGGACATGTTATGCTTGTCATGCTTGTAGATGGTTAGGAGATATTGTGAGATATAGCAGAGGTTTCCAAATGTTTTTGAATCACGGCGCCTTAGAGTATCCCAAAAAAGTTCACAGCACCCCTGGGCCAAAAGTTTCTTATTGAGAATTTTTAAAATATTAAATGTTGTAAATTATGTTTTATACGTCATCCTTAGGATCAGTTGTGTGGTGAGGAACAATATTTGCCTCTGTTTGACCACATATTTTATGATTGTCAGCCACCGGCACTGGTTTTGCCTATTATATGACCATAAATAATTTGAATTGGTCCTGGACCACCAACCCAAGACACCCCTGCAAGTGCCCCGAGGCACCCCAGGGTGCTTAGGCATACAGTTTGAGAACTACTGAGACATTGCAAGTGTAACATAACATTACTTATAACATATATCTTATAGTATTCATAATAGTGTGCAGGAACTTTTGGAAAACAATTGGGTATGTGCCTTTGGTTCAGTTAGTGGTAGCTACAGTATGCTTTTTATTTAGACTCTTTAGCTTTTACATTATCCTTAATGTATGATGCAGACTTTATTAAAATGTGTAATAGAAAGCTTAAAATCACATCCTGAGACTGTAAAAACACCTTTAGCATCGATCTGTTCTTCACATTGATAAACATTGCTAATACCGATTTTATTGATTGAGTTTCTGTTCAGTAGACCCTTCTTTGGTGAGCTGAAGCTAATAATTTAATCAAATTGCTCATGGTAGCTTATTGATATTTTTTTTTCCCTCTGCTTCCTAGATATGGTCCGGAAAAAGAATCCCCCTCTGAGAAACGTTGCGAGCGAAGGTGAAGCACAGATACTTGAGTCTGCTGCATCAGAGAAAGAAGATATTTTACGGAACACGGAATTTCCCACTGATCCGATGCAAGAAAATAGTGAACAGTCTAATTCTGCGGAACACAACAGTGAGGATCAGGGTTTCCATGATCAAGAACCTTCTTCCAGCTTTAAAAAGGACCCTGAGAGTGTGGGAATTAACGAGAGAGGTGTGTATAACTTTAGCCACCTTAAGGGCAGAAACGTTTCCTATGATGAGGTGACAGAAAGAAATATGCTGGCCTTGTCGTCTGGTGATTCTAGGGCTGTTTTTGAGCCCTTGAAGTCACCTATTAGGTCGGAAACTGATGACACACAAGACTTGGTCTCTGCTGCATCTGGGGATGCTTTGGAGACGAGAGAAGACAATATGTCGCCAAGGGCTGCAGACCTTACGATGCAAAGTGTTAAAGTAGACTGTCAAAACTCTAGACCAGCCTCGGTGGCCTCTGAAAACCTACAAGTGCCTTTTGATGGGAGTTCAGGGCTGAATAAATCCCACACTGTCCTGTTGGTCAATGACCATTCTGAATCGGCACCTTTATCCCCAGAACTTCAGGATTTCAAATGCAACATTTGTGGCTATGGATACTATGGGAATGACCCCACAGATCTCATCAAACACTTTCGCAAATACCATCTTGGCCTACACAACCGTACCAGGCAAGACGTTGAACTTGACACCAAAATCTTGGCACTTCACAACATGGTACAGTTCAGCCAATCCAAAGATTTCCACAAGGTGAATCGTTCTGTGCTTTCGGGGGTCTTGCAAGACATGAACTCTCAAAGGCCTGTTTTACTGAATGGAACTTACGATGTGCAGGTTAGTTCCTTTTCTAGAAATCTAGAACTCCAGTCTGATATAACGGACTGGTAATAAGTACACAGACCAAATAAAAAGGACTGGTACTGGATATCACTGTCCCAGTTCCCATGGTGCAGCGGCCAATTCACACTAAAAAATGTAATTGTTCTATTCCACGCAAAATAAATTTGTGGTGGGTACCCATTCTTTTATTTGCAAAACCACATTTGTCCGGTTGTAACATGAGTAAGCATTTGGCTTTTCTTCTTTACTAACATTCCATATTCCACTTTATTGCTCTGTGAGATGGCATTTCAGAACTGGCCACATTTTGGCCACTGGTAAATTCCCCCCTCTTCATTCATTTTCCAGATTTTGTATAACTATCTCCTATTGATTAGTAGTCATTGTCCATGTTCCTCTACTTTTTACCTCAACGCTGCGATCACTACTGGAGTTGTGAATATTATTTTATGAGCGTAATATATATATATATATATATATGTTCCGGAGGTGTGGCACTCCTTGCAGCTTGGATAATAAAAGCTCAACGTATGCATGAAGTGTACTGCGTTGAGCTTTAATTCTCCAAGCCGCCAGGAGTGCCGCACCTCCGGAACATATATGCACACTACTGTGGAGGCATCCGGTGCAGGTGACTATTGTATTGGGAGAGCCGATATAAATATATATATATATATATATATATATATATATATATATTATGGGTTGAAGACACAATTGTATGCAATTGCAGGAAGATGTAAAGTAATGTCTGCAGTGGATTGGTCAAGTTTAAAAGACATCCAATCAGGTTCTAGCTGCAGATTAATGCTGCGTTATGAACATTCAGGTAAACAACATTAACACTATGCAGGTTTCTCAATGTTAGTCCTCCAAGTAGCAGCAAAAGATCATGTTCTTGGTCTTTCCCTCCGTGGAAACAAGTGAAATAATTGAATACAAAATTAATTAAAACTTGACATCATTAAGGAATTTCTTAAAGTTGTTAGTTACTATTATAGGCTCAATGTATAAGAACCTGACTCTTTTCTCTTGCAGCAGGGTAATAATTGTAGATTAAGTTTAGTAATTCTATGTTAATTAATAATAATAATAATAATAATAATAATAATAATTGTATTTATATAGCGCTCTTTCTCCAACGGGACTCAATGATGTAATTATAATAACAATTGCACTATTAATAAATGGTGTTTATGTTTATTTGAAGTGCACAGTACACACATGTACATATGTCTCCCCACATAGAGATCATTGGTTTTTTAGATATGCATCCATTTAAATACATGTTTTCTGCCATGTTGCTTACTTGATAGGTCATGGTGAATTTTTCTCTCTCATCCATTAACACTGTGAAACATTACACAAACATTATGGGGGATATCCAATTAGCCCCGGTTTTTTACCGGGGCTAATTGTCCCGCCGGGGGCTATCTAATTAGCCCCGATAAGCCGCAGCATGCGCTGGCTTATCAGGGATTTTGTTTCACCTGCCTCCGGCAGGCGAAGCAGAATCCCCGGAAACAGCCACGTTTTCGTCCGATAAGGGTGCTGTTTTACCCGAAAACACATAGGTTTCACTGAACCTGTGTGTTTTCGGGAGAAAGGGGTTTTTTTTACACGCGATTTAACAGGATAGCCTGTAAAAAAAAATAATCTGTGAAACATCGGGAAAAAGTCCGATGTTTTAACGGGGATAATTGGATATCCCCCTATTACTGAACAATTGTGTGCATGCGTGGCTCCTAGAATATGGGAACTGCCTTGTTTTATTATTTTTATTATTTTGCACATAAGAAATTTATCTGTGTAACCAGATTATGTAAACGTTTCTCCTCCACCTGTTGGCAGGGGTTCCGGTATGAATGGTCGACCATGTTATGGTCGACAGTCATTAGGTCGACCACTATTGGTCGACATTGACATGGTCGACATGGACACATGGTCGACACATGAAAATTGTCGACACATGAAAGGTCGACACATGAAATGGTCGACATGCGTTTTTTTACTTTTTTTGGTGTCGTTTTTTGCGTACAGTGACTGGGAACCCCAATTAGTGCACCGCGTCCCCTCACATGGCTCGCTTCGCTCGCCATGCTTCGGGCATGGTGCCTTCGCTTCGCTCGGCACAGATTACCGTTCCAATCGTAGTCCACGTGGATCGTAAAGTATGGAAAAGTTCCCCAAAAGAAAAAAAAAAGTTAAAAAACTAATGCCGACCTTTTCATGTGTCGACCTTTCATGTGTCGACCATGTGTCCATGTCGACCATGTCAATGTCGACCAATAGTGGTCGACCTAATGACTGTCGACCATAACATGGTCGACCATGTGAACGGATACTGTTGGCAGGACGGGCTGGGTCAAATAGTACAGCATCACCTGGACCAAATAACGGCAAAACAATCCAAAAACATTGTGTGAATTGTACCTCTGTCCAGAATAAATGATTGTTGCAAGGGTTAACAGAGTACAGTGACAAACTATCACTAAAATGTGGAAAGATCAAATAAATTAAGTTTTTCCTCCATTGGTGTCCATTGCACTACCAATAGAAAGATGGGTCATCTTCCGTTTCTGAGCTTTGTGACAATAATAAGACCTTGGAAAATACTAACACTCTAAGGGCCTAAGTCAAATCTGATCGCTATGCTGCGTTTTCGTAAAGTGGGCGATCAGGTCAGAACTGCGCATGCGTATGCACCACAATGCGCAGGTGCGTCGCACTGGTACAAAGCGGATCGCCGCTCAGCGATGGGTTTGTGCGAAAGATCCATTTGCACGTGCGTTCGCAAGGAGATTGATAGGAAGAAGGCATTTGGGGGTGTCAACTGACCGTTTTCTGGGAGTGGTTGGAAAAACGCAGGCGTGTCCAAGCGTTTGCAGGGCGGGTTCCTGACGTCAATTCCGGTCCCGGACAGGCTGAAGTGATGGCAGCGGCTGAGTAAGTCCTGGGCTACTCAGAGACAGCACAATATCTGTTTGTACAGCTCTGCTACACAGGCGTTCGCACACTTGCAAAGCGAAAATACACTCCCCTATGGGCGGCGACTATGCGAACGCAGGACTGCAAAAAAAAAAACCTAGCGAGCGAACAGGTCTGAATTAGCCCCTAAGTACAGGTAGTTTACAGATCCAGGGCGGGATGTACTAATGTACATCGCCGCCCATCGCCGCCCTGCGCCACGATGCTGATCGCATATGTACTAACATATGCGATCAGCATTGCGGAGGACAGCTCTTCCGATAAGAGCTGTCCTCCGCAATGCGCAGCGGCAGCCTGACTTCCGGGATTCGGCCCCAGAAGTCAGTCTGCGCATGCGCAGGGTGACAGGGGCGGCTGCAGGGCATGCTGGGAGGGATCCGATCGGATCCCTCACACAGCGCCGCGGAGAGAAGCCCATAGGCTTCTATGGACGTACAAAGCTGGCGTACCCCGCCGCGGCGCTCTCCTGCCGGCCGGGGGTTAGCACATTAGGAAAATGCGGTAAACAGGGAGTTTACCGCATTTTCCGCTTAGTACATCCCGCCCACAATGAGTCATTTCTCCCCTTTAACATTGCACAGTACATCAGTTAATATTTCTTGCATTAGAACAATGTGATGAAAGTTCTACTTTGGAGAACATATACTAAATGGTGTAAAACTGAATAATTGCAGATGCTTATTAGCAAAGTGCTAACAGAGGATGGTTTTAAATGGAATGCCATTTCTCCTGCAGTGCAGAAGATAAAGATGGTTGCTGTATTCTATAGGAATGCTAATAGAAGTACAATCCTTAAGCAGTAATTAAGAGTAAAATTAAGCCAGGCTATTTTAAACGACGGCCTCCTGCTGTTATACCAGTTGGAATATTCCCCAGACAGAAATACTTGTCAGACGGACACTAGTCAGCTTTCTAAGGCAGTCAGCTGTGTCCTCTGGTAGGGGACTTCTCTGCTCTCAGTATATCAAAGGCAGGCCTGCCTGCTGCTGTGGAACTACAAGTCCCAGCAGAGAGTTGCTATGCAGTCACTCGATGTAAAACACCCAACAGGACTTTGTGCAAAAAAAAAAAAAAATCTGAAGTTTTATCCTCCGCTTTCCTTTTAAATAATACTTACTCATTATGCCAATGCAGAATTAATATATTAGGGGCTTTGCTCATAAGATGAGTTTATGCAGATCATTTCTTATGATAAATGAATTATGCATGCTCAGAAAATAGAGAAACTCCTGTAGAGCTGAATTATTGTCGTCTGATTCCAGACAGGCTGCTATGCTCTGTGAGCACTTAGATGAGAGGTTTGTCTGCCGGAAAACGTCATATTCCTTTGCGTGTGCTATATGTACTTCCAAAACGATTTCCCAGTCCATATATGTGCTAGAGGGGGGACATAAGGCTCTGTGAATTCTCTTGTCCATTTTGTATATTAGCATTTATTAGTTTTTCTTACATATGGAAATGTGTGAAATGCGTGGATAGAGGTCCACATTTCTTTTTGTTCCACTTGCATTATTATTCATAGTCAATAAGAACAAAAGTAATATAAAAAGCCACAAAATCTATCTATCTATCTATCTATCTATCTATCTATCTATCTATCTATCTATCTATCTACCTACTAGTGGGGCCTATGTATCAAAAATCAGAGAGAGATAAAGTGCCAGCCAATCAGCTCCTATCTGCCATGTTACAGGCTGTGTTTGAAAAAAGGCAGTTAGGAGCTGACTGGTCTGTATTATATCTATCTTAAAGCTATGATACATATGCCCCTGTATCTCTGTCTAAACAAAAATCTTGGTACAGCATTCACTCATGGCAGATACGGATAATTTCCTGCTGATATTATTTGTCGACATGCCTACCTTGTATAAATATGCATTTTCAGGAATGTGGTATTTATCCCAAAATATGGTGAAAATTTTCGTTTTCAACATACTTAGGGATCCTCCATATTTATCAGTGCCTACGGCCATTGGTGTCGGTAGAGGCCACTGCAAGGAGTCTCCTGTGATGGGGACTCTAGCTACTAAATTTTTAAGGAGAGCAGCTGTGTCCACTATACATGATGCATAATTCCCCAGTGGCCACCGTTACGGCAGAAACTGGGAGTGGCAGTTGGAAACCTCTTAGTCAGTTTATTTGGGTTGTGAAACTTATATAAAAGACTTAATAAGAGGCCTCCTTTTATTGTTGTACAAATTAAGCCCTTAGCAATTCCCCACCCCCCCCACCCCCACCCGTGTCCTAGAATGAGGTGGACGTTATGCAGAACAGATTTGTGAGTTTTGCCCTTGTGCTTATCAATTGATCGCAATTGTAAGGTTCACTTAAAATGTGTACACGGATTAATATATCCGCTGATAAATGTTATAATGTACATTTCCTCTGTGCTTGCAAGAAAAGTACAGAAATCTGTTTTAATCATTATTATTTTTTTGTAATTTCTCAGACCTTTTGACCTCTTTGCTTTCCAGTAGTCTTCCAATTAACCTGAGTGATTAGTACATGGGATAAACTAACAAATAGCAGATAAGAAGAGCCTAGAGAGATTGAGTCCCTAATCGCAGAACACTTAACCATGATAAGGTTTATCAGTCTAACAAATTAGTTGTGTAAACAGACCTGCATTGTACAGTATAGAACAAAGTGAAAACCACTATATTAGTGGTAAATGTTACAGTTACGAGAAATTTTAATTTGTGCTCGGTAACATAATGGATGGCTGGTTATTTCGGCGCCCTCCTTTTTTTTACTTGCATATTTTAGCCACGAGTTAGATATTAACATTGAGTTGAAATTTGTAGGATATACTATAGAAGCTGTAATGGACTCAAACTGGAGAATTGAAGACTACTGTATCATTGTCTCAACTTCAGATTACACAGAAAGTTTCTAAAAGTATTCATCAGAAATTAATTCAAAAGTTGCTAATTGGGTGCTTTCATATCCTTCTCCCATGGCAAACTACAGACTTTTAATCCGAAAATAAATCTAGTTGATTAGCAGTGTTGTATTCTACTATTTAGAGGATCTATTCATTTATATCTTTTACCTGTTCACAAAAAAAAGTAAAAAAGTAAAATATAAATAAAATACACCTGGGATTCATTACAGGTGTCCCATATCAAAAATTCCAAAATACGTAATGTTCCGAAAGAAAACATTTTTAGGAGCGCAACTGAGATAGTGATACCTTTGCTTAATGCATAATATTATCTCATATATTGTTTAAAATTACCTTCAGGCTGTGGGTATAAGGTCTATATTAAACATAAATGAATTCTGTGTATGTACACAAACTTTGTTTCATGTACAAAATTATTAAAAATATTGTATAAAATTACCTTCGGGCTACGTGTATAAGATGTATATGAAACATAAATATTTCTTGTGTTTAGACTTGAGTCCCATCCCTGAGATATCCAAATTATTCCAAACTACGGAAAAATATGATATCCAAAATACCTCTGCTCTGAAGCATTTTGGATATGGGAGACTAAATGATTAGTTATAAACAAAAAGTTAGCATAGTTTACCTCCAACAACTAGTGCTAAACTTGCATCCAACATTGTTCTAGACAAGCTGTGTGCATTCTATCCATACGTGGCCGTCATCCGTGTGATTTGTCTGCCAACGCTTGTTTATAAAAGAATGCATGTATTCATTATGGATTTACTGCCTTTGATCTGAATTAATTGAACTCTTTAAAGTAGAAATTTGAGTCAAATTTAAACACATGCAAAGCAAATTTTTTTTGTGTCCTTCCAACTTGGATGTGAGAAATATGACTGAGCCTTTTTCTAGTTGTAAAACTTCTGTGTGCTTTTAAAATGCTGAAATTTTGGTACAGTCTTTTGCTAATTTAGTAAAGTGGCATATTATCCTGCTCTGCTTTCTGTTGCCATGAGTTCCCAAAGTCTTTGCGTTTCTTGATATAAATCTAATCCGTTTGCTGTTATTTCCCATTGCAGCATTCCACTCGGCTTATTCTGAGTTGCCATAGTTTTTTTTTTGTCTGTCCTATTTAATTTCTCTTTAAATGTGCCTGGAAGAATCCTTAATGTATTTAATTTTTTTTTTATTTGCTTTTACTACAATACACAGGAAAGCCTTTAAATATCTAATATGCGCAAGTGTATATTGCAGGTTGAGTATCCCATATCCAAATATTCCAAATTTTTTTAAGGGAGAGTGAGATAGTGGGACCTTTGTTTTCTGATGGCTCAATGTACACAAACTTTGTTTAATTCACAAAGTTATTAAAAAATATTGTATTAAATGAACTTCAGGCTGTGTGTATAAGGTGTATATGAAACATAAATGAATCAGGTTGTGTGAATAAGGTGTATATGAAACATAAATGCATTCTGTGCTTAGACTTAGGTCCCATCGCCATGATATCTCATTATAGTGTGCAATTATTCCAAAATATGGAAAAATCCGATATCCAAAATACTTCCGGTCCTAAGCATTTTGGAAAAGGGATACTCAACCTGTATTATATTTTTAACAAACCTGTTGAACAACTGCACCATGATTATTATTAAAGTTTTTCTTAAACATATATTTATTTAATTTAAAAAATTAACTTCAGAATTTTATATTCATCTTGACTCAAATTATTATACTGCAAGTTGTGAAGTCATTTGACTAATATATCTGTCAAGCCATGTGACCCTACCATATGCCTCACTTAACACGGTCACTGTATTACGCCCATAGTGCTATTGTATTATACCCATGCCTTGCCTCAACTTGGTTCCTTTTTCCAACATATGGCCTAGTGAAAAACAATCTGACATTATTGCAATACATTACTGTAGAATCTATATACACTCTGCTTAAAGTTTAAAGTTGCGCCCCTGGATTGGTTGCCCTACATATTTAGCAGAACTTTAACTGACAGTAGAGCTTGACAATGGTCCGAACTCTGTTTACAATATATCATTGGGATCCGAGGCACAATCCTGTGTAGCCCTGACAGCGGTTCTATAAATGGAGCAGTAGATGATGGTATTATTGACATAATTGATTTCTAACCTAAATTGGTGCGTTGGATCTCACAGAAAGCGAATGACAAAAGAATTCTTTGTGTGACATCCCGTGTATGCTGAGCCTCACCTAGGTGTAACGATCAATGATTCCTATGGGAAGCGCCGTAAGCTCTCATTGCTCTGCGGTAAATTCCTACGTTAGACCTTAGTCATACGACTTCCTTTTCCAAGACCGCACAATCGTATTTCAGTGCTTTTTTAGACTAATTAAAAGAGAACACGAAAACCTGGAAAAACTTAAAAGTAATTGAAAATACATCATATTGAAACAATTTTTATTAAGGAATATGTTTAGTTTTTTTTTTTCTAATTAAATCTGATTAAGCCAGACGTCCAGACACACTTTTCAGGTTTTTTCTCTTTTCTGTGATTAAACATATAAAGGGTCTTTGTTTTACGTGTAATAAAAAATGTTATACATTTAAAATCTGGAGTTACCCAATTACTTCATTCTAGAAGTCTGAGGAGTGATTCCTCTACTGCAGGAAAACCCATAACATTTGTTTTTCTAATACAATTTGGAGGTGTTCTTATTGCACTTTACTTTAGCTTATTGAAAAATGCATCTAGTAATTTCACGAGTGCTTTTTGTCTGATGGTACTCATTGGTACGCAGGACCTTCACCTTTGTTATTTAAACATTTTTATCTTTTTGTAGAATTCTTGTAACCATTTTCAGAAATAGGATGTGGATAAAAAATGTCTCTAAAGACTTGTGCAGGGTTATAGGAGCTACTGTAAATCTTGTATGAACTTGTAACTTTAGGTGAATATCTTTCCCTTTTCCCTGAGTATTGGTACCCTTTTTTGTAGAAAAAAAACACTGAATTTTTAAAATCAAATATCTTGAATTGGTCACTTTTTAAGATCGATGTTTTGAAGAATTTATCTTTTTTTTTTTTTTTTAACTTTAGGTTTCATGTATAACATATTTTTGAGTTACCACCAATTATTAATTATTGTGGACTGAACTTTTTTCAATTCTTTTAGCTAGTGAATTTTTGTAAGGATTGGATGCTAGAGTTTTGTATTAATATGCAAGAAAGAAAATCCTTTCTGGGCCAAACCCAAACATAAGCTTACCTAGATCACCTGATAGGATTTCCTAGGTTAACTGTACAAAAAATGATTTTAGGAGCGGTTTTATTGTAAGGACCATAGATGGTTGATCTGACCCACTCAAATATAAAAGTATTAGTTGTGTACCCTATACTCTATATGACTCTGTTCTCTGTGATTTGTTGATAATCGCTGAAATTCATGAACTAAGTAAAACAGGGAATAGTAGATGTTTAGAAAAATAGTAAAGTGACCTAAAATCTTCCTTGGGTGGAACCTAAATTTGGCCTTCTGGGTGAGCTGTATCAAGCAGTGAAGAGAGCGGAGAAGGACCAAAGGTGCCCACCGATCATTTTACAGAAAGTAGGGAAATGCTACTTCAAAGCTGGTTGCTATGGGCAACTTGTCTACTTGTCCTCTCCCTCTGTGTGCTTGAGTCTCATTCTACCAGAAATATTTACTGGCTAGTTGATAGGATTTAGAGGACAAGCTTTCAAGACATTTGGAATTTACTGTAGGAGTAGAAGGACATGGCTGACCATTGCAAATATGGCCCCCTCAGCCTATTCTAGGTGGTGGCACTACTCCCATAGGAGGTGTGGTCATACATAAGTCATTTATCTTATGTAGTTAATCCCTTTTTGTGTAATTGGGTCCCCACTTATTTGTTTTGTTCAGGTCATATGTATGCCCGATGGGGGGGATTCACCACAAGATCAGAGGCCAGTTGTAAACTGCTTTGTATAGGCACATTTTTAATTTATTCATAATTTTTGCCAGAGACAATAAACAATTTGCAGTTTACATTTAGATGTGAAGGAGTAGGCGTCGCCAGCAGCACAGAGAATATCAGGAGATGAATGATGTGTTTTAAGAGGGCTCCATGTGACAGTGTCAATGAGGCAGCAGGAAGTCACAGACTCTGGGTTATATAGTTTACTGAACAGGGTCTCCTGCAGCACAGAATAGTGAGTTGGTGTATACTGTAACTGACTTGTGTCTCCGTATCATCAGTTTATGTTCCCTGCATACTTAAACAGGGAAATTTGTCTTTTATAGATTACAATCTATATTCTAAGTTTCCAGAGTGAATTTGTTGGTTATAGAAGACTGTCAGATCGTCCATTGACTGACATTCCAGTACAAACCAATAAATTATAAAAATGATTCCATCTTAACATTTATTGCATTTTTGACATATTGCAGAAATTGCCTCAGGTTGCACATTCTGGGCCTTACTGTTAGCAAACAAAAAAAGTTAGCAATTGGGCAAACCATGCACTACAGGTGGCGCAGATGTAACATGTGCAGAGAGAGTTAGATTTGGGTGGGGTGTGTTCAAACTGAAATCTTAATTGCAGTGGAGAAATTAATCAGCCAGTATTTATCATGTACAGAAACAATATAACCCACCCAAATGTAAATCTCTGCACATATTACATCTACACCACCTGTAGTGCAACATTGGTTTGCCCAATTGCTAACTTTTTTGGTTTGCCAACAAACCTGAATAACCCCCTCTGTACGTTTTTACACCACATTGTGTCTATAATTCATAAGCAAAACCTCTACGAATAGGACACTTTGTGTGGCTAGACTTATTGCATGCTGCTTACTAGACTATAAAAAGAGCACAGTTCCTTGTGAAACGTTGACTGTAATAAGTCACTTAATAGTTGGGGTTTCTCCTTAAATAACATATGATTTATTGTCCCTCATTAAATCTTCGTCTAGATTTTTGTTATTCTTCCTCTCTGTAGTCTATAATTCTCTTTCTCTAGCATCCATAAGGGATATTGGGGACAGATTAGTACGATGGGTATAGACGGGTCCAAAGGAGCCAGTGCACTTTAAATTTCTTCCACTGGGTATTCTGGCTCCTCCCCTCTATGCCTCCTCCTACAGCTCAGTTTAGAAAAAACTGCCCTCAGGAGAGGATGCACACTCTGCAAGCTCCAGAGTTTTTCTTCAATTTGTTTTCAAGTTTTATTTCTTTCGGTATGCTGTTTGGGCAACCGGCTTCTTGAGGTGCAGAGCTGCTTCCCCGCTGCAGGACCACCTGAGGGGCGGTTTGTTCAGCGGGGCATGGGGCCTTGGCTGCCGCAGCTGCAGAATGCCACACACCCCTAACGCTGCCTGAAGGCAATCATCGGTGGTGAGTACCAACCGGGGGCCATGCTAGGGGGGGTCCCCCAGTTCACTGTGCGGCAGAAGCGCTGGTGAGGTGTACGGGTCCCTCCTGGGGGGGCCCCTCTATAGCCCCTGCGTGAGACTGGCTAATAAAAACGTTATACCAAGCATTTATGTGAGGCTACATACATTAGGAGACATAGCCAGTATAAATATTAAAAAGTAGCTCCGGCGCCATGGCGGGGGGCGGAGCTACACAAGTGCAGGAGTTCACGCTCAGCCGCATTTTGGCACTTTCCAACAATTTTATGCAAAAGTGAATGGAGACTCGAGCAGGTCGGAGCACCTTGCGAACAATTTTGAAGTGTTTTTACTTTTTCCTCTGGGAGGAACACTTTCTGAGCTACAGTATCCAGTAGCATCCCCAGAAACAGGAGCCGTTGAGAAAGTTCCAGGTGGGACTTCTGCAGAATAAGGATCTACCCATGGTGTGACAGAAGTTTGATAGTGCGATCTATATGGAGCAATAGAAGCTCCCTGGAGCTCGCTTTTATCAGGAGATCGTCAAGGTATGGAATTATATTGACCCCCTGGACCCTGAGTTGAAACATCATTTCAACATTGACCCCCTGGACCCTGAATTGAAAATTGTTGGGAAAGATGGTGGCCTCATATGACCTGAACAAGTGGTCCGGTTCCCATCTTCAGATGCCCCGGATGATTCGGCAGTCACCCCAGGCTAGGATCTCTCTCCTGTGGTGGGTACAGTCTTACAACCTGCTGGAAGCTCAACGCTTTGGGATTCAGGATTGGATCCTCCTCATGACAGATGCAAGTCTGAGAGGTTGGGGAGCTGTCACCCATGAGGCGCAGTTTCAGGGCAGGTGGTCTGCCCAAGAGGCCCTACTTCCAATCAACATTCTGAAACTTCTGGCTATCTACAATGCTCTGATTCAGGCATGCCCTCTACTCCGGGATCAGGCGATCCAGGTGCAGTCGGACAACGCCACGGCGGTGGCGTACATCAATCGACAAGGAGGGACAAAAAGCAGGGCCTGCATGCGAGAAGTGTCTAGAATACTCTTCTGGGCAGAAAGAAATGCAAGAGCACTGTCCGCGATCTTCATTCCAGGGGTGGACAACTGGGAAGCAGAATTTCTAAGTCGCCAAGACCTCCATCCGGGGGAGTGGGGATTACACCCTCAGGTGTTTCAGCAAATCATCGACAGGTGGGGATGCTCACAGATCGACTTGATGGCCTCTCATCTCAACAAGAAGCTTCGCTGCTATTGCTCATGAACCAGGGACCCTCAGGCTAGCGCAGTGAATGTGCTGACATCGCGTTGGCCTTACCGGCTGGTCTACCTGTTTCCTCTGATTCCGCTGATCCCAAGTGTGCTCAAGCGGATCAGACATCAAAGAGTGGAGACAATCTTAATTGCCCCGGATTGGCCCCGAAGAACGTGGTATGCGGCTCTTCTGGACATGTCCATAGAGGACCCCTGGCCTCTACCGCTAAGAAGGGATCTTCTTCAACAAGGAACATTCGTCTACCCGGACTTATGGCGGCTTCGTTTGACGGCATGGAAGTTGAGCGGGACATCCTAGCTCACTAAGGGCTTTCCAAAAAGGTAATTGCCACTATGGTACAAGCCAGTAAACCTGTGACGTCAAAACACTATCACCATATCTGGCGGAGATATGTCTCTTGGTGTGAGGAACGCACTTATCCCTCTGCAGAATTCAACTTGGGAAGGTTCCTACGATTCCTGCAGGCTGGAGTGGATAAAGGCTTACATCTGGGATCCATTAAGGTCCAGATTTCAGATATTTCAATCTTCTTCCAGAAGAAGTTCGCTCTCTTGCTAGAAGTTCAGACCTTCTTGCAAGGGGTGCTTCACATACAACCTCCATTCGTGCCGCCTACAGCACCTTGGGATCTGGATGTCGTGTTACGTTTTCTACAGTCCTCCTGGTTTGAACCTCTGATGACAGTAGAAGATAAGTACCTCACATGGAAAACAGTTATGTAACCGGCTCTGGCTTCTGCTAGGCGTGTCTCAGTATTGGGGGCCTTGTCATGCAAAAGTCCGTACTTGGTCTTTTACGAGAACAGAGTGGAGCTCGGGACTAGACAGCAGTTCCAGCCGAAGGTGGTCTCCACGTTTCACTTGAATCAACCTATCGTGATTCCGTCCCGTTCTGGCACCTCTGCTCCTCTGGAGGCATTGGATGCTGTGCGAGCCTTGAAAATTTATATCACAAGGACGGTCCGGATCAGAAAGGCGGATTCCTTGTTCGTGCTCTATGATGCGCAGAAAAATGGTTGCCCTGCTTCTAAGCAGTCCATTGCTCATTGGATTAGGCTTACTATCCAACAGGCCTATGTGTTGGCAGCCTTACCGGTTCCACAGTCTCTGTAGGCCCACTCTACAAGATCGGTGGGCTCTTCCTGAGTGGGTGCACGTGGAGTCTCAGCCCTGCAACTATGCCGAGCTGCTACCTGGACGAAGAACACCTTTGTGTAGTTCTACAAGTTTGATACCCTGACCAAAGAGGATACCCAGATTGGGCAGGCGGTGCTGCAGTTGTCTACGCACGTTCCTACCCATTCTGGAAGCTTTGGGATGTCCCCATCATACTAATCTGGCCCCAATATCCCTTATGGATGCTAGAGAAAATAGGATTTTAAATACCTAAAGGTAAATCCTTTTCTCGTAGTCCATAAGGGATATTGGGCGCCCGCCTCTGTGCGGTGACTTTCTGCAGGTTCTGTGTATGTGTTCCTGTTCAGCTGTTACTGTTAATGCTGCCAGATGTTGCTGGCTAAGTTTTATATATATATATATATATATATATATATATTGGTGAGCTGGTGTAACATTCTCACCACACGTTTTGTTGTTATGTTCCTTCTCACAAGTACAGTATGTCATTCTCCTTCGGGCACTGTTTTACCTATAACTGGCTGTGGGAGGGGGCATAGAGGGGAGGAGCCAGCACACTCAGTTGAAGAAATTTAAAGTGCACTGGCTCCTTTGGACCCGTCTATACCCATCGTACTAATCTGTCCCCAATATCCCTTATGGACTACGAGAAAAGGATTTACCGGTAGGTATTTAAAATCCTATTTTTGATATCGAAGACGTTAAAATATATACAGGTAAACTCATTTCTCATCTGCATTTTAGTTACATGCTTTTGATTTTTTGTTTTTTTGTTTTTGTTTTTAGTATTTGCCAGTTTACGGTAATAGACAGAAATTTAATTTTTTGCAACCACTTTGGATAATAAAATTTATAATGACACATGATCAAGATAGTATGCATTCTGTGTCACAATAACATTTACACTGCACATGTGATTATCCTTTTCTTACTTTAATAATCCTCAACTGCCCAAATCCTGCAGTTCTCCTCCACCCTGATACTTATCTCAGTGTTGTCTACTGGTGTAGTTATGCTTAGTTACCCTGTACTTGTCCTATATTGTCTTCAACTGTAAGTCACTGTTTTCCTGTTTTCATTATGTGCATATGTACTCTGTAATTGGGCACTGCGGAACCCTTGTGGCGCCGTATAAATAAAGGATGATAATAAGATATGATAATATTTAGTTGTTCTAAAAGAAATGAATGTTGTCTTTAATCATGTCAGTTAATAATAGACATATTCTGCCACGATGCGGTGGGGTATCTTAATAGCATAGTCCATGTTCTGTGTTATCTACTGTGACTAGACTATACAGGAAACCAAGGAGATCTCGTCCAGTGGGGAGAAAATATACTGCAGCCCAGGGGCCTCACGTGTGAACAGACACATTGCAACCGTATTCACTACATGTGTGTACCAGCCGCAGAATGAAGTCGGAGCCCTGGTGTGACATGTTTACACAACTGTTACCGCAGGTTGTACACACACACACACACACACACACACACACACACACACACACACACACACTAGTGAGGTGACCCCTTCATGCAGTAATAAAAGCAATGAGCAAGGAACAATTATGAACGTAGACTAAAAAAAAAAGTTTCCCACAACTTGGCATTCTTTCCCAGTTTTCCGGTGCCCCTACATGTTTCCCTGTGGACGAATGCACTACTCTATGCTGCCGTTTCAATAGCATCAGAATTACCATTAGAAAAGGCAAACGGAAAACGCGCTCGCAGGCTGCTGATTCGGTCTGCGGATGAGAGAAGGGACCATGTACACTGAGCTCTAACTGACCCATTTACAGAACTGACAGACATTTTGGGGCTTATTTAATAAAGCAGTCCGATGGGTACAGAGATGCTGTTGCCCGCAGCAACAAATCATCTTCTGTTTTTTATATATACTGTGTATATATAATTATATATATATATATATATATATATATAATATTTTTTTTATAGTGCCATGTTTGTGCCCAAAGGAATGTTTCAGAAAGAAAACTCTTTACCTTATTAGTTCTGGCTTTTCTAAGCAGTTTGACTTCACTAATCACCAGCAATGGGATGAAAATTTGGCACAGATTTATCAAAGTGCCAACCAATCCGCTCCTTTCAAATAAGAGTTAGGAGCCGATTGGCTGGTATTTTAGCTCTCTCCAAGCTATGATAAATCTTACCCTAAGTGTTCTGTACGTTTTTTTCTTGATCTTCCACCTGTCATCTCAAAGATTGGACAATCATTCGTAAAAGAACAATTGTGTCAGCTGATCATGTGCAGTTTGATGGAGTGGATCTGGTACACTGATGTCTAACTGCCTGATGTGATGGTCACATGGTTGTGTGCAAATGCTTGTGCAGATGGCAGGGGCGGAACAGTACGTCGCAAGATTTGGGGAGTAGCCTGGAGCTGCTGCTTGAGCTTCCAAGGCCTTTCCTGACCATGCAGAGTAAGCCTTGGGAGGGAGGAGTTTGCAAAGGCCAAGGAGGGGGAGGAGGGGGGGCGGGACCAGCATCGCTACCCTCCACTCAACTTAGTGCCCCATATCGGCTGCAATGCCCGCACTCACAATAGTATCGCCAAATGCAGTCATATTGTGGGGAAGTTTTGGTCTGGTTTAGCATACTGCTTTGATGGGACAATACCTTGTGAAATACTGTATGAAACCGTCTCATGGCATCCTCTGTAGCCTTTACTGTAAGCAGTTTTTACATTTCAGCCCATCCGGAATTCTGCAGATGTGCAATTTGATGCAATGTACAGTCTTCTTTATAAGTCACTTCCTCTTGTCATGACCCAAATGCTCCCAATCAAAAACCTTCTTCTCTGTCAAAAGCAATCCATTTGGAACGCTACTCCAAAGGTCCTTTAACGCATTTCAGTGTATTCATAAAATAACATAATAACAACCTACTGATAAGTACTTAACACTTCCAAATATCTAACCACTGAAATGTTGAACCCAAGCAACTTTTAATAAAAATCTATTAATATCTTTAAAAAAAAAAATTTAGCGCCACTTTGTGAAATGTCTATAATATGTTTATTCCCATGCTGTTAAATAATATCATAAATAAGAATGTTTTCTCTTTGGCAAAGTTTGAACCGTCCTATCAAAAGGAAAGAAAAGGTATAATTTTGCACTTTAAAGCTAAAGCAGTAGACGAGTAATCTGCACTGAGGCTGTATGTACAACAACACAAAAAGTCCCACTCCAGACATCCTGCTTTTTTCACATAGATGAGAGGTGATTTAGAACTTGACCTGTATGTGTGTGGCATTATTTGAGAGAAACAGGGAACATACCAGAGTCTACATGACGGCTCACTGATAACAGCCAGATGTAGAGGATACATAAAGGGGCCTTTCAGTGGTGGTATACAAAAATAAAAGGAGGTATTGTAAAGGAAAAACATGGTTCTAACGAGAACACGTTGGGTAAATGTAAGAAAAAAAACTATGTGGTAGTTAAACGGGTCAAGGTTAACCGTGTACATGAACAAAAGTAAACAGACCTCTTGATAACCGAGTCCCAAGGCGTTCTTTTAAGATCTGTCTCCAGTTGTTTTCTTCGTCGTCGTCTTCTTTTTTTTTTTTAACTTTGTTATTAATAGTAAAGTTTATGTTTCGATAGAATGGATTGGACACTTTTCCTATGCAGTGTTTTCAGAAATAAAACAGATGTGTGAGCTATCTCTGTTTGAACTAATCGAAGTAGAAATAAAACAGCTGATGCTAGACTGCACTGTCTGCCAAAGTTGGCCAGAAGAGAGGGAGAGCATATAAAAAAAAAAATCCCCCCCACCCCCAGAATAGTCCACAGCTAAGATATCGCAGACAAAAAGGACCTTGCATGCAGCAGAGAGATTATCTATCCTAGATCTGCTTCATCACAGACTAGGAACATTTTCTTAAGTTAAACACAAGTAATGTGAACACTCTGCTTTCAGAAAGCTTTTACGGTAAAAAAAAAAGAAAAGAAAGCAGAGTAGTAAGATCACAGTGAACACAAAGAAAGTTTTTTGACAAGCTACAAAAAAAAAGTTACAAGAGATTTTTGTCTTTGGCCGAAAGAAAAATTGGTTATTTTTTGTAGCCATTTTTAAGTAGGTCTGGACTTTTTTTTTTTTTAAGTTTTTTTTTAATTCATTTTATAAGTGAATTATAGGGTTAGGTGAAATTAGACAACAAAGTATTGTGCTACTTTATAATTTAAGACAATAGTGTAACAATAAATATCTAAATAGTAAGAACTGTGATCAAGGTGCTGAAGTTTGTTTAAATCTGTGTCAGCTAATAAATGTGAACCATATTGCCTGTAGATGACCTATGCGCAATATGGTGAATATATTGGCTCCCGTAATGCATATACATAAATTGTATTTTTTGTTTATTTCTAAGTAAAAGTTGGAAGAGGAAAAAAAATCATTCCCACCAACTGTTAAGCTTGTCACATATTATAGGCAACAGATGTTCTTGCAGAATATGTGTGAAGGCAGCCCTTGTAATATGCAAGTAGAATAATCCAAATGGTATTTAAGCATGTTATATCTATTACTTCTCTATTACAGACCCTTGCTGTTTTTTATACTGCTTACTTAATTACTGCTTTCTTTACTTAATTTTTTTATTGCTTCCATATATCAGTTTGAAGAGAATATTGTTTTATACTTGACTGTTAATATTATCTATGGACCTTTCTTTGTGGTTTCTTTTTTTATATATATTTTTTTTACATGGGAAGTGGTATATATTAGCTTTAGTGCTTTTGATGAACTTTTTTTTTTAAATGTTTATGTTCTGAAGTTTTCTGTACTCAATCCTATAACTGCTTTATAATATTTATATTGGGTTCTATTTGTGGCACACTTAAAATATATTGATAAATACTAAAGACCACTCCTTACTCCCTGATAGTAGATTTATGAAAATCACTACCATGATTCAGATATCTTTATCGGATTTCTTAGCTTAGGTTTGACTCTTCAGTTGTAGGGTCAGTGGCTTGTAGGGTCTACTGCTGTGGCTTTCAGCGGCTGCAGAGCAAATACTACCTGCCGTACTCATAGACCTATTAAATAAGGGGCAGGGACCCTCAGTAAATCTAATTACAGGGACCTATTGTACTGTACCATGGAAAATGTTATGTAACGCATATGTTATGATATAGCGTGGTTGATTGGTTTTATTTTTTTGATCTCCCATGGTAATTGTTCCATTTATTATCCCTTCCTTGTATTTAATTAGCTGCAGGTGTCCTCTTTGCTCAAGTGATGTGTGTGGGTGGCAATGCAATAAACCTGTAATGGTGGTAATACAGGAATGACATAAATGTCGTTTTATAGACGATTTAAGTCCAGGGACTTTGGGCTAGATGCATCATGGCTTGGAAAGTGATAAAATGGAGAGTGAAAAAGTACCAGCCAATCAGCTCCTAACTGACATTTTTAAACACAGCCTGTAACATGGCAGTTAGTATCTGATTGGCTGATGCTTTTTCACTCTCCATTTTATCACTTTCCAAGCAATGATGCATCTAGCCCTATGTCTTTTTTTTATGATTTAGGTTTACCTGCCTGATTATTTTTGTTTTGGCCACTAGCAAACTACAAAGGAATCCTTTGAACCACATCTCTCTCTAATTATAAAGTTATAGAGAAATATTAAACTGAAACCCAATTCATGTTCCTATCACTCGGGCTGTAATGTCTTGTTTCATAGAGAACTTCACTAACTTTTCCTAGAATGTTTGCTATTCCTCTTTAGCACCCGGACACATTAGAGTTGTTCCATGGCACTGAGTTCTTGTATATTGTAATGAGCTTAAAATGAATGTTTATTTACACTGTATAATAGTATGGAACACTGCCCCCAGTGGCTACATTATTAAGTGACATTACTAAATAAATACATTTGGAAAACAGTATGTGTGTCTCTGCTACTGAAGTATATTGGGTTTAGTAAACAAGGACAGCCAGACTAGATGTTTTTATGGCAGTTTTTTGGTGAGTTGAGCAAACCGTAATCATGTCTCTCAGTAGTGCACAACAATTATGACAAATGGGACGTGATAAAAAAACCAAAAAAACAAAACAAAAACAAAACAAGCCCGTTTAGGAAACAAAATGGTTTGCATAAGCATATTTTCTAATTGTGGGACATGTCTGTCCTGTCATTTTCACCAGTTTTTCTTTTGCACAAAAATCCCTGTGCAACAGAAGTTTTAAAAACGTGTACCCCCTTGTGTTCAGTACAAGTAATTTGCAGTGTAACCAATCTTGATGTGCTTCATGTGTGCAGATCATACAAAACGTAACCTTATACATCTAAAATAAAAACATAGATCTATCATTTTGGCAGAAAATGTGAGCTATTTTTTTATGATTTTAAAGGGAAAAAAATTTAAGGAAAAAACTGTATGGTGGCAACAAAAAAAGAAAAGAATCAATACACCACAATCAACAACATCATGCGTAGCAGGCAATTACCCCAAAGAGGGTGAGAGGGTACCCATGAGGGTGAAAATGCTGCCCCTTCCATTTGGGTAGTACAGCCCACCAACATTCAACGAAAGTGAGTGAACCCCCTGAAATCAGGTTATTGAATCCGGATTTATGAACTGCCATTATTTTCCCGCCACAAAATAGCCAAACAAAAAACAAACTCCAACACACTACAAAGAATTCAGGAAGGAAGGGTGAGAAAGACTCACAAATCAAAGAGGCTTTATTCTAGTAGGCACATCCACTATAACCTGACTGGCTACTGGGTTCCCATGACCTATGATAAAGTCTGCCCACGACCTCAAAGTTTAATTCACTTCAGTCTCATGGTAATCTTCAGCTGTACTGACCTACAGTATGCGGTATACATTCAAGATACGGGCTGTCGAGATCCGAGATACAGTTGCCAGAGTCCTGACAATTCGTCAGAACACTGACACTGGAGGGTTAGGATTAGGCTGCAGAAAGGGGGGAGGTTAGGATTATGCACTGGGTCTATTTACTAATCTTTAAACGGAGATAAAGTGGACGGAGATAAAAGTACCAGCCAATCAGTTCCTAGCTACCATGTCACAGGCTGGGTTTACAAAATGACAGGCGCTGATTGGCTGGTACTTTATCTCCATCTAAGGCTTAGTAAATAGACTCCTAAGGGAGGAGGTTAGGGTTAGGCTGCAGTAAGGAATGGTCAGGGGGGTGGGGAGTTTGTAATATTTACCTTGCCCTTGGCAGGATCATGAGCGGCGGCATCCCGTCCACCAGGATTGCACACCGATCTCCAGTATACTTGTGGTTGGAGACACATGGCGTTATTCCATATGCCTTTATATAATAAAACAATTGTCGCTTTTGTCCATTTGAAGTTTGCAAGAACACTATTTAGCATCCAACTCTGGCATACAATTTTGCATTTGCCATCTTAGTTTATAATTAATACCAAGGATAGTACAGAGAGGAATCATGGTTATGACTGTGTCTGTCATGATACTGTTTATGGGCTGCATCCCTCTAATTGTATATATTTATGGTGTGGGTAGAACATTTAATTATATACATATATATACTCTGTGTGTGTTCTCCGCTTCCCAACAGTTGAGTAGCTTGTGTACTGACCCAGTGTCATGTGTGATCAATTTGAATAAAGTTGGATTCCCGGACAAATGGTATCTGGAATGATTTGCAGTGACTATTTTGGCTTCAAATTATACACCTTCTCAAGATCACATTTGTGAAGAGGTTTTATTAGTCAAATAGGTAACATCTGCCTGGGCTTGTGAACTGCACATGAGTGATGTCTACATTTAATTCAGAAGGATTTTGTTGATTCACTGCTACTCCTTTACCAGCGGAGGAATTATTTGTAAATGCCTGCTGTTGAATTAGCTTGTAACCCTTCCGGGTTTTGCAGCTTTTCCATGTCTGTTCCTCTGATAAGTTAATGTGAGGTTCGGTCAGAATAATAACATATTCTTATCTTTCTCCTCCATATAGTTTGCTATAAATCACTTCTGTTTTAACCTATATGAATATTATAGTTTGCATGCTGTTTGTTTGTCTGTACTTTTATATTCTGAATATAATATAAGTCACATTTTCCTAAAATGTATTGGTAATCATTATCTGATATAGGTAATGGGTATATAATAATTATAATTTTTATTTTTTTTGCACACAGCTCTACATAGGGTTAAAATTGAATACATCTGAAAATATATTGATACCATAAAAAAAAGTCACCCACTATTTTCTAACCGTATTCCCAAAATGATAACTTGCTAGCAGTGTATTTTTCCATTTAAATCAGAAACCGCATAACTGAGCAACTAAGAATTTAGACACGAACACATTGCTGGCATTTAGAACATTTTGTCAAATTTTATTGACAAATAATAATCAGATTTTTATAAAAAAAATTTAATTTATGCATGATTACCAACATGCACCAAACTTTACTTTATCCACTTAGCACAATCCACCCGTTCAGGTGGTGTAACCATTTCCTGTAGATATCCGGTATTTAGGTTGACATCACTTAGGTCTACACTCTTTAGGTTGACCACTATTGGTCGACATGCATTTGGTCGGCACACATTAGATCGACATGGCAAATGTCGACATGATTTTGAATTTTTTTCAGTTTTTTGAACTTTTTCATTCTTTACGATCCACATGGACTACGATTGGGAATAGTAACCTGTGCCGAGTGCAGCTGTAGTGGAGTGTGGCACCTAGCTTGAAGGGGACACGGTGCACTAATTGGAGTTCTCGGTCACTTGAAGACAACAACACCATTTAAAAAAAAAAAAACTCATGTCAACCGTTTTCCATGTCGACCAAATGACCGTGTTGACCTAGTTACTGTTGATCCAACGATCCACACCCTTTCCTATGTAGGACAATTGCCTGACAACATATCTCCCATGTAAGGAGAGCGCTCTCATTATTCCTAAGGCCTATAGTCAAGTGACCATTCTTTACCGACACTCATACCAAAAAGTAAGAGAGAGGAGGGTCTTGAAACCGGGAACAAAGGGTAGTTACCCTGCCTTATATTCACTATAAACTTAAACTTGTGCCTCAACAATAAGAGCACAATTAAAGGGGAAACAACCAACACCTATTTAAAGTGCCAATACTCCAAAAAAACTCACAAAAAAAACTTGTTGTTTAATGTCCCTCAGGTTTAAATTTACATCCTTGGGTTAAACTTCTTCTGCTGTCTTTGTTTGCTAGCAAAGCACTTACAGGTTTATCACTATTACCTGTCTGCAGGATAATCCAGCAGGCGCTTTTTTAATCTGGGCTTTAAATTTCCCTTTTCTTCTTCTTTTTCTTCTTCTTCTGCGATTTCCAATAGGGTACAGTTCATAAACTATAACTTTGCAGTTACAGTACGCTATCAAAAGTTGTTGTCACCTTTTAGGTAATGTCTTTAATTCATAATCCATTTGCCCCAGTAAACATTTTATTGCACACAGTCAGCCATCTTGCTCCATTTACCAGCTATGACTACCGAGAAACAAAGGAGAGAAGTCTTGATGTTCGTAATGTAGATGTGGGTTTACCAGACGTCCATGAACAGGCTAGACTAGCCAGGGAAACTGTTCCATATGTGTTATGACAGCTGTAAATTGAAAGGTGAAAGAGATTTGTGGGTGTCATTGAATAAGAAATGTGTTACAATGTATAGCTACCTTTTACCAAATGTGTTAATAAAATTGCACGCTTATACCCATCTGTGGTTAAAAATATCCATATTTTAATTTAAATTGCGACTATTTTATTGGACCTCTGGAGTGAAGGATGAGCAGAATGTTGAATGGACACTGCACTCAAACAAACACTACATATATAAATATATCCAACTGCTGTAAAGTAAAAACTACATGTAGCCTGTCTTGCAAGAGAAAGAGAGGAAATGGGTTCAGTATGATTTACCTACAATCAATATCTCGACGGTCAAAATACTGGCAACAATTGACCGATGGCCAAAACACCCACATGGTCATACTGTCACGGTCAAAATACCAACATTTAAAATGTTGACACGATCAAAATACCAACAGCCAAAGAGTCAACACAGGTTTTTCATTGTTTTTGAGGTGTGTATGTTGAAATACGATGGTGAAGTATGAACAAGTCGGTTTCAAGGAAAAAATCGTGAAAAACTCATGTCGATTTTTGACCTGTCGACATTTTAAATGTTGGTATTTTGACCGGGTCCACATTTTAAATGTCTGTATTTTGACCATGTCAGTATTTTGGCCTTTTTCGGTATTTTGCCAATCTGTCATTGGTTGTCGGTATTTTGACCGTCAGGATTTTGATTGTAGGTAAACTGACTGCATCCCACACAAATGGGTTCGGTATGGGATCGCGGATGTCAAGATGCCGGTGGTCACATGACACTGCAAAGAGAATGCCGACAGAGGACGGGGTAATTATTTTACCCCTCCCCTGTCCCCTACCCTAACCTGCCTGGGGTGATGACTAGGGTTAAGACTCAGGGGGTGGCACCTAGGGCCAAGACTTGGGTGGCAAAAAAAGTTACGGCTAACCCCACCATAGAGTGTCTAACTGTAACCCCCACCGCGTATTAACCCTAACGGTGACCCCAAAACTTACATTAGGTAAATCGGTGGCCAGTGTTTAGGTGGCGGAATTCCAAGTGGTGCCAGGATTCCGGCATTGGTCACATAACCGTCAGCATTCCGCACAAATAAATACAAATTATCCATCCTCTAGATTTTTAGTTTATATCAAATATTGGCAGAATATTATGCATCATGAAAGAGTTACATGATCGTCATTGAAGTTATCTATAGTCAAAATGACGACAGCATAATGTTGACGGGATAAGGCAGACGCGGTTGTAATGCTAGGTACAGCATATTATGTGTTGGCATTATAACGTAAACATGATGGTTAACATGCTGTATATAGCATTACTAGAATTGACCATCTCCAAACCACATTGCGCACAGGTACTATGTTATATAGTTTACTGAATGCAGAAGGAATATAGCATATATTACAGTCTTCGTATATCAGTCTCTGTCATTGGTGTGCACGCTCTGAGATTGAGATCTTTCAGTTGTTAAAGTACATCAATACGGATTATCTTCCACTTCAGCGCAGTACAGTAGTCAGAAGTCTTATACCTTGACATTTCGCAAATCCCCATAAACTATACTCTGAAAAAAAGAACATTAACACAGTATTATTTGAGCATAGTAACGTCTCTCCTGTATCGTGTAGAACAGATGATTTGTTTAGATGTAACTTATTAAATGTGGCTAGTGCAAAATAAACCTGTCACAATTCATACAGCCTGAAGTGTCCTAGACGGCCCTACACAAGCTGTAACAATGGGAGCAAGATGCTCTTCTGAGCTGGTTACTTTTTCCTTCCTCCCTGGTTTTTCTATAAAACATCTAAAATCATTAGAAATTCACAGCTGGGATTTTCGCAGCAGTTTTGTGCTGGATGCCCAGAGGAAGAGTGAAATGATGAGTCTGTAAATTGTAAGTAGACTCTTAAGAATAATGGATGTATTTAATCATTAGAGACGCTCTTGGCTCAGCGCTTGGCCTGGTTTTGTAGGGGAGGAAAAAAAGAATAAAATGGGGAAAACTAAACAGATATTTCTGCATATTGATTATTTATGCAAATATTTACAAGAAGAATGTTATCTTGTCTGTGAGCAGATAAGATGAAAAGTTTTTACAAACCGCAGAAGTAGTCAACTGCAACGCAAATGGTCTATTCTGGGTGACTCTCACGTACTTCGGACATAAGTGTGCCCAGTTGTACCAAAGCTACACTAACCAGCACAATAAACTTACTATCATGTTACTATGTTACTATGTAATGTTAGGGTTTGTGGTATTCTGAGCTGCAATTTCACAATCGTATCAAAGTGTGCCGTCAAGCTTTGGCCCCTTCACGGGGGAAATGGATGGGGCACTGGTTCCCGAACTGGGTGCTGTGTAAAATATGTGGACAAACACAAGCAAATACTGTACCTACTTACCACATAACTGAACCTCAGGTTGACCTATAAGAACAACTTATTTAATTTTATTTTATTTTTCTGAATTTCTCTGTAACAAACTTTTTTGGTTTAAGGCCAGGGTGCCGTGAATATACTGTAATTCTGATACTCTAGGACACCATGATTCAAAAAAATCTCTGGACCCACGGGGGTGTGGTATGGAAGGTTGCCCATTATCCAGGGAGCTGGGTGAACTCTGCCAGTTTTGGGAGTCTCCTGGAAATTCCTAGACCGTTGTTGATGCCCCCTAAGCGCTGTGACTTATTACCAACCCATGCAGTAGTGGAACGGGTATCAACAACCCCTTCAGTATTTTTGGATGATGCAAGCGTATATACTGTATATTGGCATGCACCATACTGTGCATTGAAGACTTGAAGCTGATTATTATTCTGTTTCATTTGGGTGGCATTATACTCTACAGCAGGGGGGGTTCCCAAATCTATAGTCCTCAGGTGCCACCAACAGGTCATGTTTTGTGAATTTTTTTAACCATCCATAGTTGAGTTACTCTTTTTTTTTCAGGAATTATCCCACCTGTTTCCACAGACAGATATCCTGAAAACATGACCTCTGGGAAAACTTGAGGACTTAGGTTGAGAACCACTGATCTAAGTGATGGAAACCATATATAGTTGAATACCTATGTTATACTCCCAGATTGTAGTCTTTTTAATTAAGTTCCAGTTATAATGATTTTTAGATCAGAGTTTTCCCAAATACTGTATTTTGTATGGTCACATTGATGTATCATTGTCGCTTATGTTCTGTATAGTGTGGTAGTTAACGAGAAATCATACCAAGGTTCCAAAAGGCTGCATAGCTGGTATGTATAGGGTTGTATAGAAGTTGGTTCACAAAGGGTTAATTAAATACCTTTGCACATTCTTACCCCCCCCCCGCCCCTTTGCCCATCCAACTTGTGCGGAAGTCTAACTCTACCTTAGGTCCCTGGATTTACTCATGGTTGCCTCGAGCATTCAGCAACAGCAAATCCCCCAGCGCCTATAGTGCTCCGGAATGGGAGGATGGGCTGTCAAAATAAGTGTCAGAGTACCTGCAAACCCCTGTGTAACTATAGAATAACGTTTTCAGAAATCGCAACCTCCCCCCCAAACAGCAGCACCTTCAATGTCCCCTGCCTTCACCCAACATTGCGATTACCCTCCTGCTGTCACCCCCCCCTCCCCACCCACGATCACCCCAATGAACATTACTGAATAATTTGCACTTGAATTTAGTAGTATGCTCTTGCTGGGAGATGCACTCCAATAAGATCCCATCCGGACGAAGCTGGAAACAGCATGAGAACTACTAGTTTGGGTCTTCAGCCACACACTGTGCATGAATTACTTTAATCCTTAATTTATGTCATGTTGACCATTCTTTATTTATTGGAAACGTGCAGAAGTAGGCAGAGCTTGTCCGCATATTTCTGTCACATTACAAGTTGGAGAGAAGTTGGCTAGTGTGCTGAACAAGTTGGCAGGTTCATATATATAGAGATTGATCAGGCCCCCAAGTAGCAAACAAACACTTATGCAGCCACCTGGAAAGTGAGGGCCGCCAAACCCTCAAAACGAACATAAAAAACTTGTTTGCAGGTATAGGCGCTCAGATTAGTCCCTTTTTGATTTTGATTGCAAGTCCTAGGTCCACAATACTGTCCCTTCCCAAACATGATGGATACGATATGTGAATAAAATGAATAACAAACACACATCATGGTGTAGTATGTTTGGAAAAGGGAAGAGGATCACCCCAAGTGTTCTTCTCACCCCAATTCATAAGGATCATGGCCAGCAGACACCTACAGTGGAGTCCCCTTAAAGTTCAATGGAGCGTACCTAAACTCACAGATATACGGTGCAGTGGACGCTTATTAAGGTTTATTTAAGCATTCATCTTCCACACTTGGAGAGTGCTAAGGCACTTATCAGTGGTCACTATAAAGGTAAGACGTCTTTACAGAGCTGTGATCCTCACATCTGGTTGGTTGGTCTGATGAAAACGTTGGTTAGATGTGTAGGTAGTGTTTTAGTTGGACAGAAAAGTTTTATGGTTTGAGGAAAGTTGTTCTGATGTATAGCCCGCTCAACACTATTCTAAGAAAGTACAATGAATACATGTATCAATCCATGATTAGGATGTATCACCATTTAAACTCGCCAAAGGCTGAGACGAACCAGTGCCTCCTCTGGTTACACTTTTCTGGTACAGAGAAGACCCCGGTGCAATTAACCTCCAATTTTTTTTTTACTACCAGAAGTGAATTGATTATTGTTTAAGTCTGAACTCTTTGGTCCTCTAGTGCTGAAGGCCACAATATTTAGAGGCCTGTCCAACACAGAAGGAGGGGATCCAGGAGGATGTTTCCCACTTTACAGCTACAATAAATTGGTATATATATATATATATATATATAATTTAATTTTTTTTCATTTTGAAAAAGATTACCTGCAAACATTTTTTTAACCATCTTCCTGCTGCTATTTGGGTCAGAAAAACAACATATTGGGGTATTGAGTGTGCCGGAAGGTGCGGGATGCCAGACAATCTCCTTTTTTTTTTTTTTTAAGGGGGCAATCATTTGCGAGACATAACCATGCTCGGCAAACTGTGCCCCCATTACATATACCCCATTAACTCATCGCCTCTCTGCAGTACCAAAAGTTATCTCTTTGTTTTAGCGCAGCTGCCAGTTTCCGTTGTGGTGGAAGATAAAGGAAAAGGAGGATGGAGAAGAGGTTAAGAGTCTCAGCACGATTGCAGAAATCTCCAGCTCATAAGTAAATTGGCTAGTTGTATTCAGTGCAGATGCACTCAGGGCCGGTGCTAGGGTGTTCGGCGCCCCCCTGCAAACTACAAATTTGCGCCCTACAAATTCCATTGGTGCACGCCGGGAAAAGGGGTGTGGTCTCACAAGTAAGGTGCATGGCCACACAATAGTACCCCCATTTAAAATGATGCCACAATGTAACACAATCTTATTCATCTTATACGTAATGCCCCACCCGTAGTAGCAGCGTCCTTATACATAATGCACCCCCAGTAGTAGACGCGTCCTTATACGTAATGCCCCCCCAGTAGTAGACGCGTCCTTATACATAATGCCCCCCCCCAGTAGTAGACACGTCCTTATACGTAGTACACCCCCAGTAGTAGAAGCGTTCTTATACGTAATGCCCCCCAAGTAGTAGTAGCGTCCTTATACGCAGTGCCCCCCAAGTAGTAGTAGCATCCTTATACGTAATTCCCCCCAAGTAGTAGTAGCGTCCTTATATGTAATGCCCCCCCAGTAGTAGACGCGTCCTTATACATAATGCCCCCCCCCAGTAGTAGACACGTCCTTATACGTAGTACACCCCCAGTAGTAGAAGCGTTCTTATACGTAATGCCCCCCAAGTAGTAGTAGCGTCCTTATACGCAGTGCCCCCCAAGTAGTAGTAGCATCCTTATACGTAATGCCCCCCAAGTAGTAGTAGCGTCCTTATACGTAGTGCCCCCCAAGTAGTAGTAGCATCCTTATACGTAATGCCCCCCAAGTAGTAGTAGCGTCCTTATATGTAATGCCCCCCCAGTAGTAGAAGCATCCTTATACGTAATTCCCCCCCAGTAGTAGTAGCGTCCTTATACGTAATGCCCCCCAAGTAGTAGTAGCGTCTTTATACGTAATGCCCCCAAGTAGTAGTAACGTCCTTATACGTGATGCCCCCCCAGTAGTAGTAGCGTTTTTATACGTAATTCCCCCCTTGTAGTAGCGTCTTTATACGTAATGCCCTCCCCAAGTAGTAGTAGCTTTGTTATGCATACTGCCCCCCCAGTAATAGTAGCGTCCTTATACATAATTCCCCCAAGTAGTAGTAGCTTCCTCTACAGGCAGCTGACACCTTTCAGACAGTAGGGAGGTGCAGCTGCTGCAGAACCTACTCCTCCTGGTCACATGACAACCAGATGAGGTGCAAGGCACTGACCTTCTGGCTGATGCTGTGTCTCCATATGAGGGACCACTAGTCAGGACCGGCTGAAAGGGAGGTCGGATCAGCCGGCAGTTGGGGAAGCCATTGCAGCACTTCTTGTTGCCTCCCCAGCCAGTGAAGATACCACCCACTGCCTCCTCCCCGGGCACCTGCCTGCAACTCCTCGGGCAGCTTGTGGCCCTGGCATGGGGAGCAGATCCTTTCACAAGTCACCATGCGGGGACGCAAGCTACGCAGGAGGGGGAGGCGGGGGGAGGCTCCGGACACACTGCAGCGCCTTGCTCCATCTCACAAGATCCGTACAGGGAGGGGGCGCGGAGAGCAGCTGCTGACATCACATTTAGGTGCATGTTACCCTACGGGACGGGACGGGACGGGGGGGGGCGATCAGCCTTATCACCCCCTGCTGGATCCGCTACTGCGGGGAAGGGATGCAGAGCAAGGACAGCACCTCTCTGTCCCAGCGCCTCCCTGCACTGCATCCCTTCGCGCTGAGCGGGTAGCGCCGGCCCTGGATGCAATTATAGACATAATAGCAAATGAACTGAACAAAAAAGTGACAGAATTATTATAGATATTTATTATTATATTATAGATGCCATACATATCTTCCTGTCGGTGTACAGATTGGATAAGTACTCTGTCACCCAGCAGACGTGTATGAAATGTGCGGCGTTATGCTATCGGAGACAAAATGAGTTTCTAACCAGAATGATATGTTATCAGTACTTGTGTTTTATCCTCCCAAAAGCTAGTGTAAGTGGTGTACTAAACCAGCAGACAATCTGGCTAATCTCTTCTTAGCAGTCTGGGAAGGGCGATGTGTTGTGGGTGTAAAAATCATTTCAAAGCCCCAAGTGAAAATCCAGCAAATGTTACATATTTCCACACCTCGGAAATTAAGTGTTTTCTGGATCATGAAAGAGTATTTTCTGTTTGACGTACTCTTTGCGGGCCTTCCAATCTCCATGTAACATCACAGACAGGTGTGGCACGCTCGTGGGAAGGGAGTCCCGGCTTGCTATGACAACCTTTATTTTAACAACAGGCCTTAGAAACCTCTTCTCATTTTTTTTTTTTGTGTGCTGTCATTGCAGCCTTAAATCACAAGAATCATTAAACTATTTAACATCTTACTGGGTTTTCTTTAAGGTGGGGAGAGAGTCCTGGCGTCTATTTGCCGTAATGTCTCGCGTGCATTTTCATTACATTAACATATATATATATATTAGAGATGAGCGCCTGAAATTTTTCGGGTTTTGTGTTTTGGTTTTGGGTTCGGTTCCGCGGCCGTGTTTTGGGTTCGAACGCGTTTTGGCAAAACCTCACCGAATTTTTTTTGTCGGATTCGGGTGTGTTTTGGATTCGGGTGTTTTTTTCAAAAAACCCTAAAAAACAGCTTAAATCATAGAATTTGGGGGTAATTTTGATCCCAAAGTATTATTAACCTCAAAAAACATAATTTACACTCATTTTCAGCCTATTCTGAACACATCACACCTCACAATATTATTTTTAGTCCTAAAATTTGCACCGAGGTCGCTGTGTGAGTAAGATAAGCGACCCTAGTGGCCGACACAAACACCGGGCCCATCTAGGAGTGGCACTGCAGTGTCACGCAGGATGTCCCTTCCAAAAAACCCTCCCCAAACAGCACATGACGCAAAGAAAAAAAGAGGCGCAATGAGGTAGCTGTGTGAGTAAGATTAGCGACCCTAGTGGCCGACACAAACACCGGGCCCATCTAGGAGTGGCACTGCAGTGTCACGCAGGATGGCCCTTCCAAAAAACCCTCCCCAAACAGCACATGACGCAAAGAAAAAAAGAGGTGCAATGAGGCGCAATAAAAAAACCACGGTTAGGTGGTATATATTATAATAATAATACAATTATGGATGGACGGACTGCCTGCCGAGTTCCGACACAGAGGTAGCCACAGCCGTGAACTACCGCACTGTACACTGGTTGATAAAGAGATAGTAGTATACTCGTAACAACTAGTATGACACTATGACGGTATAAAGAAAGAAAAAAAAATACCACGGTTAGGTGGTATATATTATAATAATAATACAATTATGGATGGACGGACTGCCTGCCGACTGCCGACACAGAGGTAGCCACAGCCGTGAACTACCGCACTGTACACTGGTTGATAAAGAGATAGTAGTATACTCGTAACAACTAGTATGACACTATGACGACGGTATAAAGAATGCAAAAAAAACCACAGTTAGGTGGTATATATTATAATAATAATACAATTATGGATGGACGGACTGCCTGCCGACTGCCGACACAGAGGTAGCCACAGCCGTGAACTACCGCACTGTACACTGGTTGATAAAGAGATAGTAGTATACTCGTAACAACTAGTATGACACTATGACGGTATAAAGAATGAAAAAAAAACCACGGTTAGGTGGTATATATTATAATAATAATACAATTATGGATGGACGGACTGCCTGCCGACTGCCGACACAGAGGTAGCCACAGCCGTGAACTACCGCACTGTACACTGGTTGATAAAGAGATAGTAGTATACTCGTAACAATTAGGATGACACTATGACGGTATAAAGAATGAAAAAAAAACCACGGTTAGGTGGTAGGTATATAATAATAAATAATACAATTCTGGTCGGACGGACTGCCTGCCGTGTGCCGACACAGAGGTAGCCACAGCCGTGAACTACCGCACTGTACACTGGTTGATAAAGAGATAGTAGTATACTCGTAACAATTAGGATGACACTATGACGGTATAAAGAATGAAAAAAAAACCACGGTTAGGTGGTAGGTATATAATAATAAATAATACAATTCTGGTCGGACGGACTGCCTGCCGTGTGCCGACACAGAGGTAGCCACAGCCGTGAACTACCGCACTGTACTGTGTCTGCTGCTAATATAGACTGGTTGATATTTAAAGAGATATTAGTAGTATACAACAATACTATACTGGTGGTCAGGCACTGGTCACCACTCCTGCAGCAAAAGTGTGCACTGTTAATTAATATAATTGTACTCCTGGCTCCTGCTAACAACCTGCAGTGCTCCCCAGTCTCCCCCACAATTAATTATAAGCTTTTAATTTATACATTGATGACTGTGCAGCACACTGGGCTGAGCTGAGTGCACACAGACTGAGTCACACTGTGTGACTGACTGTGCTGTGTATCGTTTTTTTTTTCAGGCAGAGAACGGATATAGCAGAGAGAAGTGAACGGATATATTATATTAAATAAAAGTTAACTAGCAACTGCACTGGTCACTGACTGTGGTAAACTAACTCTGTCTGCGACTCTGCACAATCTCTCTCTATCTAATCTATCTATCTCTATTCTAATGGAGAGGACGCCAGACACGTCCTCTCCCTATCAATCTCAATGCACGAGTGAAAATGGCGGCGACGCGCGGCTCCTTATATAGAATCCGAGTCTCGCGATAGAATCCGAGCCTCGCGAGAATCCGACAGCGTCATGATGACGTTCGGGCGCGCTCGGGTTAACCGAGCAAGGCGGGAAGATCCGAGTCGCTCGGACCCGTGGAAAAAAAAGTGAAGTTCGTGCGGGTTCGGATTCAAAGAAACCGAACCCGCTCATCTCTAATATATATATATATAAATATATATATATTTTTTTATTTATTCTTTTGGATGCCGCTGTTGTGATACTTTCTGTCTTCTAAGCCCTTGGCTATGGAAGTTTTGTACAACCTTTAACGGCATGCGCTATATGGGGTATATTTATTAAGATGGGAGTTCTATTTAAGATGGGATGTTGCCCACTGCAACCAGTCAGATTCTACTTCTCATTTATATAGCACCTTCTAGAAGATAATACCTGGAATCTGATTGGTTGTCTTACATGCACCCTTTTCATATTGTTTTCGTATAAACCTTAATGTACTACAGGTTGAGTATCCCATATCCAAATATTCCGAAATACGGAATATTCTGAATTACGAACTTTTTTGAGTGAGAGTGAGATAGTGAAACATTTGTTTTTTGATGGCTCAATGTACACAAACTTTGTTTAATACACAATGTTATAAAAAATATTGTATTAAATGACCTTCAGGCTGTGTGTATAAGGTGTATATGAAACATAAATGAACTGTGTGTATGTACACACACATTGTTCAATGCACAAAGTTATGAAAAATATTGGCTAAAATTAACTTCAGGCTATGTGTGTATAAGGTGTATATGTAACATAAATGCATTCTGTGCTTAGATTTAGGTCCCATCTCCATGATATCTCATTATGGTATGCAATTATTCCAAAATCCGGAAAAATCCGGTATCCAAAATACCTCTGGTCCCAAGCATTTTGGATAAGGGATACTCAACCTGTAATGCCCATTTGGAGGAGAATTTGCAAAATTCTCCTTCAAGCCCTGAAATTTGTATTTTTTATTTTTAGAATTCAGATTGCATTTCCCATACTTGTAATGGGAAATGCGATAGGCCTGAAATTACTAAAAGAAAAGAAAAAAACCAGAGGGAGCCCTGTGATAATGACTCCATCTTCAGATAGCATTAATAGGACTTCCCTCCGGTAACCCTACTCCTTGAAAGTGTTAATAGGGCTGCCTTCCAATTCCCCTACTCCTTCCCTGCCTGCTGACAGTGAAGGCTGAGCTAGGATCCAGCCCCTGTGATCAGCCATGTGTGTCTGATAAGCCACAGGCCACAGACTGATCTCTGTGTGAAAAAATAAGTAACGTCTGGAATGCATGCGAAATCCCGGTGGTCAGGATGCCAGTAGCATCTGGCATCCTGACACTTAGGGGGGTATTCAATCAAAAAGGCACTTTTCGCTATTTTTTTTAGGGCAAATGGGGATTTGCCCTATGCAATAGCACGGACATTTTTCACCTAGGTTAAACATTTGGCAGGAGCAAAATCCACATGTTTTCGCACCTGCACCGGCAAAATTGCAGACCGTTTTTGCCGATTTTAAGGCATATTTTCACCAATCCCTTTTCACAAAAAAAAAAAAAGAAGTAAAAAGACATTGGCCCGCAATTGAATAAGCAGTGGAGTAATTTTGATAGTTCCGAAATTGCCAAAGCTAATTGAATACCCCCCCCCCCCCTTAAGATCACGACATCAGAAGGGGTAAGCATTTTATGTTTTGTTGAGATATATTGATGGTACAGTCTATTACAATGGAAGATTCTTCTTTGAATTATCCCTTTCATCTAGTAGCTGTGTTGAGGTTATCGCTATATTCATTTGACCGCTGATTCACAGAACATAAGCAAATCGGCTGATCACGTCCACCTTTCCCCAACCAGGGTGTTGATGTAAATAATTGGGCACCAGAATCTTAAAAAAAAAAAAGAGGTTCTACTTATTCACTCCCCTGTCTACTCTTTTTGAAGCATCGGAAATTGGATTTTTTTTCTTCTTGTGTAAAGCGCATTGTCTGAAGTATGACAGTCAGTTATAGAAAGAAGCATTAAATAAGGGTTAGCCTGAATATAATAAATCATTTTAGACGGAAGTCTTGAAATACCTGGCCTGCTTCTTTCAAACAAGGTTTACATGAAAGTGACAGCTAAATAAGGCATAGGCAGCAAGGGGCTGCGAGCGATCTTAATTCAAATAATGTTAACTTTTACAAGACAGAGATGACACAAACACACTCACGCTGATAATATAACAGCAATAAAATCACTTGCCACCAACATCAATGAAATATTGCTCTTCATTTATCGAGAACAAACAAATCTGGTGCGGTCGCTTGCATCCTGGCAGTGTTAAGTTTGTTAGATCTTGTTAGATTTTTTATATTGCATTGCTTTTTTTTTTGCATTTTTAATGTTGATTGTTTTGTTTTAGAGTTACAAGGTAACAGTGTTTTAAAGTGGACCAGATAACAATGCCGCCTGGAAATTCCTTAGTAACTAGTTTCATGCACATTGACCACTTTGCAAACAGGAGTGGATCGGCTGGGTCAGGGAATCAAGGTCGACAGCAATTAAGTCGACCCTGCTAAGGTCGACACCAATTGGTTGACACGCCGTAGGTCGACACCCGAAATAGGCAGACATGGAAAAAGGTCGACATGAAATTTTTTTTTATTTTTGGTGTAGTGTTCTCTGTAATGTGACTGGGAACCCCAATTAGAGCACCGTGTCCCCTCGCTTCACTCGCCATGCTTCAGGCAAGGTACCTCGCTCCGCTACCGCTGCACTCGGCACAGGTTACTATTCCCAATCGTGGTCCATGTGGATCGTAAAAAATGAAAAAGTTCAAAAAACTGTAAAAAATTTTTCAAAATCATGTCGACATTTGCCACGTTGACCTAATGTGTGCCGACCTAATGCATGTCGACCAATAGTGGTCGACCTAATGAGTGTAGACCTAAGTGATGTCTCGGCACAGGTTACCGTTCACAAATGAAGTCCACGTGGATCGTAAAGTATGAAAAAGTTCAAAAATATATTTTTTTTAAATGTGGAAAACTCATGTCGACCTATTTCAGGTGTTGACCTTTTTCCATGTTGACCTTTAGTCCATGTCGACCTATTTCAGGTGTTTACCAAAGGTGTGTCGACCTTTTGTCCGGATACCGGGTCGGCCATATGGCCCACAGTGAAGATTCCCGCTGGACCAACGTGGCCTGTTTTGTTTGATGACATGTGGTCCCAATTACAGTCATAATTAATAAGCTCAAAATAATTAGCACACATAAAAATGACTTTGCCACTTGGCCTGTGATCGCCGATGATCTAGTGTTTGCGCTGTCTGCGTGCTTGGCTGATATGTAGGATTAAGTGAATGGTAATTGGCATACGGTTGCTGTAACAAACGAAAAAAATACCTTTTTCTAAAGGTTTTTAAATACTTCATTCTAATGGTGTATCATATAATGTGCCCTAAGGCGGGATGTAATGCTGCCCGATTTTGGCGGCCGTGTGGGATGCCGGATGGAGTCGGACATTTTTTTTAAAAGGGGCAATCAATGCCTTGTAAGTAATTGCCCCTTTAAAAAAAAGTCTGAGTTCTGCCGGCATCCCGCATGGCCACCAAACTCTGGCGTGGAAGAAAATGACCTACTCTAGACATAACACGGGAAACAAATTTAACCAGGTTTGGGGACCATGGAATGAAATTTTACATACTGCTTAGTCATATTTCTCTGGACATGAATTTCCAAAAAAACCTTTATGATATTGGTACCAGTAGCGGATCTTGCCACGGGCAAGCAGGACTTTTGCCCGGGGCACCGCCTTCCGGAGGGCGCCAGTGCCATCCAGAGGGCGCCGCACCAAGGCAAGATCCGCTACTGCTGTGCCCTCCGCCATGCCCCTATTTCCTGCCCGGGGCACAAAAAGGGCTAGAACCAGCCCTGATTGGTACATGTCCTAATTATTGATATATAGTCTATTGGAAAGGTGGTTTCAGTCAGAGCCGGCCATAGGTATAGGCAAACTAGGCAATTGCCTAGGGCATCTGGTATGCCTAGGGGCATCAGCAGCTTCTGCTGATTAAAATGATATGCGGCATGCCTATATTCTGTGTGTAGCATTTCATATGCAGATACAGCCACAGTCGCACACAGTATATAGGCATGCTGCATATCATTTTAATCAGCAGAAACTGCTTGTGTATCCTAGCCACATAGCAATGCAAATAAGATGCATTTTCATAAAAAATATGCACCCGACATTAGCAGAGCTGCCAGTTGACTCACGCTGGGAACTACATGTGTCATTATGTGTATCAGGGCATTAATAATGTGTAACATATGTGTAAGGGGCACTATGTGTGTCATTATGTGTATAAGGGCACTAATAATGTGCGGCATATGTGTAAGGACAAATGTGCACACTGTTCTTATTTAAATTACAGGGGGTAGGAAAAAAAAAAAAGGACTGCTATGGGTGGGGGGTGATGGTGCTGGGAAAGGGGTGCAGGGTCAGAGGCGGAACTAGCGGTGGTGCTAGGGGCCACCAGCCAAAATCTTGCCTAGGGCATCATATTGGTTAGGGCTGGCTCTGGTTTCAGTAAGTGCACAATGGGTGAAATAACTGTAAGGGACTCCAAGAAGTAATTAACCATGATGCTGAGTTTATTGGTAAACAATAGGTACAGGGTAATGAAGAAACACAGTGGTAATGCATGGGTTAACAGCAATGCTATCAAATATAGGGTATTGCAGCTAATAAGTGTCTCGTCTAAGGGGCTAAGCACTCCATGTGTGTACAATTTTGGGACACATACTGTACACAGTAAAAAAAAATAAAAAACGTCTGCACATGTGCAGTAGCACATCAGGTTGGAGGTGGCACCTACCTGAAGACTCTGGGTCCTAGTGCCCGCAGTGTATGCAGCATAGGAGACAGCGCTTAGTGCTGCTCTCTCAACACTAACAATATTATACTTTAAACTGACATTTTTCAATTTCTTCAGTTAACTTGTTATATGTTCTTGGTGCTCATGCAGACCGCGGGCCAAATGTAATACAGTCCGAGTTTCAAAGTGTGCACATATGGGAGCAAAATTATTATTTTTTTTCTTTTAAGTAAATCCAATTTGGTTTTGGTGTAAAATAAAAATAAGAAAAAATTGTACGCTTAAATCCTGGCACAAAATCGTCACTTTTTCAAACTCAGACATTTGGCCCTAAAAGTATGTGTCCTTTACAGATCCATCCCTCAAGTTTACCATATCCATGTGTTTTGTGGTTGTTGTTTTTTTGTTTCTGACACTTCCCAATTTGCATTATAGAACCCTATAAACAGACTGTTGAAATAATACAAATTTATTTGCACTGTTTGTTCATATATGGAGATTATTAATTTACATGCCAAATATGTTCTCTTTTTACCTTCAGAATGTTAAACTGGACTCCTGAAACGCCTTTGCATTTTAGTACATATTGATAGTATTGAAACACTAAGATTGTGCTGACATTAAAGTTTGATGTGCGCAGAATTTCGGTTACAAAGTAGTGACATCACTGGGACACTTATTTCATTGATGTTACTGGTTAATAATAATATTTGTAGGCTGTTTTGCAATAAACAGAGGTCCAACCTTCACTGTGTGTTGATCATGGATATGGACCATAGTGTACTTGCTGATTTGGGGACCTCTCCTCTGGGAGACCCAGGAAGGAAGGTCCAAGGGACAAGTACTGGTGGTTTGTAGTGGAGGGTGGGGCCATGGTGACATGATTTGCAGTGATCATGTCATCCGGCCGCTGTCCTGAACACTAGAGAAGTTGGCGGGATCCTGGAGAGTTACCTGCCCTTAAAGGAGTCATAGGGGAACGGCCAGTAATTCAAGAAACTCCCAGACATTCTGGGAGAGTGCACAAGTATGAGGTACACATAAAATATACAGAGATCTTAGCATTAATTTACTCCAGATGGTCCAGTGCTCAGGTGTCAAAACTTGGCTAAGCTTAACACAACCACTTTGTCCATTTTTTTACGTCCGAGATTAAAATTAGATTTTCTCTTACTGTGTAACTGGAATAGAATGGTTAATAGGTTGCGGATATTGGGCAAAAAGCTCAAACGGCAAAGCAAAACCTATCCAGCTGTATGTATTTACCTCTATGTTCTCGATTCTGATTGGACACGATGTGGCAGTTTGTTGTAGCATATTAACGCATCAGCCGGAAAATGGCACCGCTTCCTTCCACTCATTATTTTATCCTTCTCTTGTTCAGGTGACATTCGGTGGGACCTTCATTGGCATCGGCCGTAAAACTCCAGACTGCCAGGGAAACACGAAGTACTTCCGCTGCAAGTTCTGCAACTTCACCTACATGGGCAACTCGTCCACCGAGCTGGAGCAGCACTTTCTAAAGACGCACCCTAACAAAATGAAAGTGTCCTCTGATTCTGGTAAACCATCCGAGAAAAGCACCAATAAATCGAGCCCTATTCCACGTTCTTGTGAGCCTGGAGATTTGGGAAAGTGGCAAGACAAAACCACTGTTAAAGCAGCAGATGATGTGCCAGTTGGATACTCAGTGCCAATTAAGCCGGTAGATTCTTCCAGGCAGAACGGTGCCTATGACACCAGCTACTACTGGTGCAAGTTCTGTAGTTTCAGCTGTGAGTCCGCCAGCAGTGTCAGACTTTTAGAACATCACAGCAAACAGCACGGGGGAGGGAGGTCAGAGAGCCCAAATTCAGATCCCGGTGACAAGACCTACAGGGAATCAGTTATTAATCAAAATGAAATTGCCAAAAATTCCGATGAACAGCTCTCGGCACAACTAGAGAAAGGATTGGCTAAAAAGAAAGACCTCTCCGTTAGACCAACTGAGGATTTAATAGTAACCAGCTACAATTGTCAGTTTTGTGACTTTAGGTACTCCAAAAGCCATAGCCCCGAGGTGATCTTGGTTGGGCCTCTCCTGCTCCATTACCAACAGCACCACAATATTCACAAGTGTACTATTAAACATTGTCCATTTTGCCCCCGAGGCCTCTGCAGCCCTGAGAAGCACCACGGAGAGATTACTTACCCGTTTGCTTGCAAAAAAAATAATTGTTCCCACTGCGCTCTCTTGCTGCTGCACTTGGCTACTGGGGTGACAGGGAGCCAGCGCGTTAAACACCAGTGTGATCAATGCTCATTCTCCTCTCCTGATGTAGATGAGCTCCTGCTCCATTACGAGAGTGCGCACGAAGCCCAGGCGTCCGAAGTCAAGCAGGAACTGAATCACCTGCAAGCGAGCGATGGACAGCTGGCCGTCAAAGATAGCAGAGAACACTCATGCACCAAATGTGACTTTATCACCATGGTGGAAGAAGACCTTTCCAGACACTACAGGTAAGCACACACCGTGGGAAATTGGGACTCAAGACTCGGGGTGGGGCAGCAGTGGCAGATGCAGAATTTCTAGAGGGGGGGGGGGTTCCAAATGCAGTCCACAATTTCCAGCTCTGCGGAACATCGGAGCAAGTGCGGGAGTCTGGGGCAGCGGTAGGTGAACCTAGTAACGACCCTGGACATTAATGTAAACATTGGTCTTTTTATACACTCGATACTCTATGGAATACAGTATTAATAATTATCACTATAGATGGTCTATAGTATAGGCTGTATTAAACATATTTTACTAATATAAATAAGTGGTCAGGAAATGGTTAAACATACTATAATAAATACACAAACTTAAAAAAGAACCAGTACTGCACTTTCTAAGCACACATTCTCACACCTCATGAAAAGGCTCCTGTCTCTTCTTCCTGGTAGCTACTCTCTGGTCCAGACCACTGATTGAGGACTTAGATCCACACACACAACAAACTCGGTAGAAGAAGCTGCTACCACTGGGCATGTGTAGCAGCTCTGCTCTGTCCCTTACACTGCATGATGTGGCGGCAGCTCTAGTAATCATATACCATTGCTATTGTTGTCGTAATTTTACCCACTTGCTAAGAAGAGAGGGTTTCTTGGCAACCAGAACCCCCCCTGCGTTTGCCTATGGGCACATTTAAATAATGGCTATGGCAAAGAGGCGTCAACTTAACCAATTTTCCCGCACCCCCCAATAGAGAGATGTTCACCCTGCTACCGGCATTCTGGCAGGGGGGATGCCGTCATTGGTATATTGACGTCTGGCATCCGACCAGCCGGGATTACATATGTAACCCATGCTACTGTATTCCATTGCTCTGTTCTCTACGGTGGTGAATTGAATATGGACTGGAGTATACCATCAGGAATGCCTTACTGTTGAAATGCAATTGGTAATTTAGAAAAAAAAAATAATTGTATTTATATTTCGTTGGGTTGAAGCATACTTGCCTACTCTCCCGGAAGCTGCGGGAGGCTTCCATTTTTTGGGGTAGCCCTCCGCACCCCCGGAAGAGTAGGAAGGTCTCCTGCATCCTGCTCGCACCCTAGTGATGCGGGCAGGATGGAGAGATAATCTTCCATATTCGCGGGTCCGTGGGGTGAGGAAGGGGTGTAAATGATGCAAATCACGTCATTTTAGCCATGCCCCCTTACCCGCGGACCTGCAAATCACAGCGTTTTCCGATGTGAGGGCGGGGCTTGAAGATGTCACAGCCCGGCCTCGCCCCCCGAAGTCTCCTACAGTCTCTCCTCTAATGGCTTCTCCCAGAGAGGAGAAATTTAAAGTAGGCAAGTATGGGTTGAAAGGATAAAAAAAAAAAAAAAATGTCTGTTTGCTTTTGCCGTACAGAAGATGGTAACACCACAAAAGAGAATTGTCTTGTTTTAATGAAGAATTTAATAAGACCTTTTTGACCTTTTGTTATGGAGGAGAATAAAGCATAACAGAAATTGAGTTGTATTTGCATGCTGTTCTGACTGTTTTCTGCTTTTAATCTATAAAATGTCTTTCTTACCTTAGCGCCAAAAACTGGGTAAAGGTCTATCCCAGGAGCCCATAAACTGTTTTCTCCAAACACAATGTAAATCTCATATGTGACCCATGGTTCATGCTTTAATAGTTGACTTCCTTTAAGTTAAACGTTGGCTGTCTACATATTAAGTATATTATGCATATGCATAGAACAAAAAAAAAATGAAAAGTAATTGTAGACTTTTACAATACAGATGATTTATAAATCACAATGCAAAAGAAGTTTTCTAGAGGAAGGTTCACAGAAACCCATGTAGGTCAAGCACCCCTGGCCTAACCTAAGGGAGACGGGGAATATATCTGTGAAAAATTATCACACAAGGCTTGCGTTTCAATATACACTTTTTGTTTTGTAAAACTTTCCACAAATTAAGACCATCGACTGAAAAATATTGGCTCGGTTGTGGAATTTGTTTAGTTCACTGTCTTCTAAATGGAAAAGATGATTCACTACCACAATCAAGGGGAAGGGGATGTTTTTTAATTTTAGATTTAGCGAGTCTGCTTAAATTCCTCAGTCTGCCTCCTCTTTCTCATTAGAATAATACAGCCACTGGCATTGGGAAGGGAGCGCCAGCAGGGATGGGCAGGGAGGGGGAAGGGGGGGGGGGGCAGCTCAGCATTGCTGTAATAAAATAGCACACTTTGGGGGAGATTCAAATGTTTGAAAAGTCAGTTGGGAGTCTGTTTTTTCCTATCTAATAGACAGGAAAAATCAGACACCCAACAGACTTTTCAAACATTTGAATTCCCCCCCTTATATGTTGTTATTCTGACGGTGACACAAACTGTATCTATGTTACTTCACCACTTGATTAAAAAAAAAAATAAGTCACTGTAAAATCTCTACAAAGGTTATTTGTTTTCTAATCATATAATGAAATAATTTAACGTGAAATTTTCTTTTCTTTTTAAAATGAGGCTATTTTATCAGTTGATGCAATCTTCTCAAAGCATTCCACTGTGGTTCCTATGAAAAGCACATTTACATGTGGTTTGCTATAGACTGCACTTTTCATGTTTGTATTCCATACCTGTTACTCTGCTTATTTTGGATATTTTTCCTCCATCCTTGCAGAGGGTGTGGATCGTTGGGGCGGCAGTAACTAGGTCGACAGTCATTAGGTCGACCACGGTGACTAGGTTGACACCTCAAATAGGTGGACATAGAAAATGTCAACAAGAAAAAAGGTTGACATGAGTTTTTTTTTGGGGGGTTTTGTGTCGTTTTCTTCGTAAAGTGACCGGGAACCCCAATTAGTGCACCGTGACCCCTCGCATGCTTCGGGCAAGGTGCCTCGCTCAACACATGTCAACCTTTTCATGTGTTGACCTTTGCCATGCCGACTTAATGTATGTTGACCAAAAGTGATTGACCGAATGAGTGTTGACCTAAAGCGTCATTGATCGATCCGCCGCCGAGCTGCCCAACAGCGGATACGGCCTATGGGCGACCCGGCGGCGGGGGGGGGCAGTGACGGGGAGAGTGAAGTTTCTTCACTCCACCCGGCACCATCGAAGTGCAGGCAAATATGGACGAGATCGTCTATATTGGCCTGCATGCACAGCCGACGGGGTGCCAGCGATGGACGAGCGCGGGGCCGCACATCGTTCATCGCTGGGCCTCCACACTGAAAGATATGAATGGTATCTCGTTCATTAATGAACGAGATCGTTCATATCTTTGAGGATTGTCGGCCAGTGTGTAGGGCCTATATGTGTGGACAACCTAAAGACCAGATACCTCTTGCAGGATTATAGCACAGTTGTTATAACATTTTACATTTTTTTCTTTATTTTTTATTTTTTATTTTTTAATCTCTGAGTTAATTTGGGAATGGACATTATTGTAATGCCCTGAATTAGTTGTGTTGTAATTGCAAGGAGGTATCGTTACAATGTATTTATTTATTTTTCCGTGTACATAAATTACAAGTGAAGAAATGTGCAGCACAGGAAATTATGGATTGGAACAAATGGCTTTTGGCATTTTGGAAACTGATTTCCTAATGCTAGCTTGTCATACTCATGAATTATTTCCTAGTAATCTAGAAATATAAGGATCTTGAAGTGAGCAGTAACTCTCCCTGATATATGTGCAACATCTGGACTTTAATTACTCCACCAGAAATGTTCTAACTTTTAAAATTGCTTCTAAGCTTCTGCTGCTTTCTGTTCTGCTCTCAGTCACTTCTATTTCTCGCTAGTTGTTGGTGAACTATAAGTCTCATCATGCCCTGCTGTGATTGCCACCAGAAGTTATATGTATGTTATTCACTGTGCATCCGACACGGTATCCGGTCTCTAGGTCAACCACTATTGGTCGAGATGCATTAGGATGACATGGTTTCAATGTCGACTTGGTTACTAGGTTGCCATGTTCTAGGTCGACATGACAAAAGGTTGATATTAGTTTTCCAAAAAAAAAGAATTTTTTTTTTTTTACTTTTTCATACTTTATGATCCACGTGGACTACAATCGGGAACGGTGACCTGTGCTTAGCGCAGCGAGGCACCTTGCCCAAAGCTGCGAGGGGACATGGTGCACTAATTGGGGTTCCTGGTCACTCTTCGAAGAAAACAACACATTAAAAATAAAAAACGCACGTCGACCTTTTGTCACGTCAACCTAATGCTTATGTTGACCTACAGTATTTTGGGTGTCGACTTAGTTACTGTCGACCAATAGTGGTCGACCTAGACACTGTCGACCTAAGTATGGTCGACTCTATTATCCACACCCATCTGACACCACGATATCTTCACATTAATATTCTCTGTGCGGCTGAAGATTTATTATATTAATCTCTGTCTGTGGCTTTCTGCTACCTCCATGCCCCTCCTCACATCATGCCGCAGCCCATGCAGATTCATCCTTACTAAAAAATCGTTCATCTCCTGATATACTCTGTGCTGCTGGGGACCCTGCTCCTCCCACTATATAACTCAGTCTGTGGTTTCCTGCTGCCTCCATTCCCCTCCTCACATCATGTCACTGCCTCTGTCACATGCAGCTCTGTCACTACTGACATATCACTCATCTCCTGATATACTCTGTGCTGCTGGGGTCCCTGACCCTTCCACTTTATAACTCTCAGTCTGTGGCTTCCTGCTGCCTCCATTCCCCTCCTCACATCATGTCACTGCCCCTGTCACATGCAGCCCTGTCCTCACTATCACATCACTCATCTCCTGATATACTCTATGCTGCTGGTAGACCCTGCTCCTCCCACTATATAACTCTCAGTCTGTGGCTTCCTGTTGCCTCCATTCCCCTCCTCACATCATGTCACTGCCCCTGTCACATGCAGCCCTGTCCTCACTGACACATCACTCATCTCCTGATATACTCTGTGCTGCTGGGCACCCTGCTCCACCCACTATATAACTCTCAGTCTGTGGCTTCCTGCTGCCTCCATTCACCTCCTCACATCATGTCACTGACCCTGTCACATGCAGCCCTGTCCTCACTGACACATCACTCATCTCCTGATATACTCTGTGCTGCTGGGGACCCTGCTCCTCCCATTGTATAACTCTCAGTCTGTGGCTTCCTGCTGCCTCCATTCCCCTCCTCACATCATGTCACTGTCCCTGTCACATGCAGCCCTGTCCTCACTGACACATCACTCATCTCCTGATATACTCTGTGCTGCTGGGGTCCCTGCTCCTCCCACTATATAACTCTCAGTCTGTGACTTCCTGCTGCCTCCATTCCCCTCCTCACATCATGTCACTGTCCCTGTCACATGCAGCCCTGTCCTCACTGACACATCACTCATCTGATATACTCTGTGCTGCTGGGGACCCTGACCCTTCCACTATATAACTCTCAGTCTGTGGCTTCCTGCTGCCTCTATTCCTCTCCTCACATCATGTCACTGCCCCTGTCACATGCAGCCCTGTCCTCACTGACACATCACTCATCTCCTGATATACTCTGTGCTGCTGGGGACCCTGACCCTTCCACTATATAACTCTCAGTCTGTGGTTTCCTGCTGTCTCCATTCCCCTCCTCACATCATGTCACTGTCCCTGTCACATGCAGCCCTGTCCTCACTGACACATCACTCATCTCCTGATATACTCTGTGCTGCTGGGGACCCTGCTCCTCCCACTGTATAACTCTCCGTCTGTGGTTTCCTGCTGCCTCCATTCCCCTCCTCTTATCATGTCACTGCCCCTGTCACATGCAGCTCTGTCCTTACTGACAAATCACTCATCTCCTGATATACTCTGTGCTGCTGGAGGACCCTGCTCCTCCCACTATATAACTCTCAGTCTGTGTTTCCTGCTGCCTCCATTCCCCTCCTCACATCATGTCACTGCCCCTGGCACATGCAGCCCTGTCCTCACTGACACATCACTCATCTCCTGATATACTCTGTGCTGCTGGGGGATCCTGCTCCTCCCACTGTATAACTCAGTCTGTGGCTTCCTGCTGCCTCCATTCCCCTCCTCACATCATGTCACTGTCCCAGTCCCATGCAGCCCTGTCCTCACTGACACAGCACTCATCTCCTGATATACTCTGTGCTGCTGGGGTCCGTGCTCCTCCCACTATATAACTCTCAGTCTGTGACTTCCTGCTGCCTCCATTCCCCTCCTCACATCATGTCACTGCCCCTGGCACATGCAGCCCTGTCCTCACTGACACAGCACTCATCTCCTGATATACTCTGTGCTGCTGGGGACCCTGCTCCTCCCACTATATAACCTCAGTCTGTGGCTTCCTGCTGCCTCCATTCCCCTCCTCACATCATGTCACTGCCCCTGTCACATGCAGCCCTGTCCTCACTGACACATCACTCATCTCCTGATATACTCTGTGCTGCTGGGGGATCCTGCTCCTCCCACTGTATAACTCTCAGTCTGTGGCTTCCTGCTGCCTCCATTCCCCTCCTCACATCATGTCACTGTCCCAGTCCCATGCAGCCCTGTCCTCACTGACACAGCACTCATCTCCTGATATACTCTGTGCTGCTGGAGACCCTGCTCCTCCCACTATATAACTCTCAGTCTTTGGCTACCTGCTGCCTCCATTCCTCTCCTCACATCATGTCACTGCCCCTGTCACATGCAGCCCTGTCCTCACTGACACATCACTCATCTCCTGATATACTCTGTGCTGCAGGGGACCCTGCTCCTCCCACTATATAACTCTCAGTCTGTGGCTTCTTGCTGCCTCCATTCCCCTCCTCATATCATGTCACTGCCCCTGTCACATGCAGCCCTGTCATCACTGACACATCACTCATCTCCTGATATACTCTGTGCTTCTGGGGACCCTGCTCCTCCCACTATATAACTCTCAGTCTGTGGCTTCTTGCTGCCTCCATTCCCCTCCTCACATCATGTCACTGCCCCTGTCACATGCAGCCCTGTCCTCACTGACACATCACTCATCTCCTGATATACTCTGTGCTGCTGGGGGACCCTGCTCCTCCCACTATATAACTCTCAGTCTGTGGCTTCCTGCTGCCTCCATTCCCCTCCTCACATCATGTCACTGCCCCTGTCACATGCAGCCCTGTCCTCACTGACACATCACTCATCTCCTGATATACTCTATGCTGCTGGGGGATTCTGCTCCTCCCACTATATAACTCTCAGTCTGTGACTTCCTGCTGCCTCCATTCCCCTCCTCACATCATGTCACTGCCCCTGTCACATGCAGCCCTGTCCTCACTGACACAATAACAACAACCAGGAAAGGTCAGTGCCTCTCACAAGATCCTGCATTTACAGTGTGCCTGTGGTAGTTATCTGCGGATGTGATAGGATCGTTTTCTCAATCCCTTTCAAACCTGAGGATACACTGACAATCAGGCAATGACTAGTGATAACGGAGAGGTATCAAACCCTACTCAAAGTGGCAGCACTAAGCCATTGTAATTATTACTCCAATCTACTTTTATTATTGAAAAGCGAAAACCCCTCACAACAAAACACATTTGCTCCCAGTACTGCGCTGTAGAGTGTGCCGGCGCTATATTAAACAGATGCTAATAGTAATAAAAATCATTCTTATTCCAACGTTTATCCTTGCTGCTGTAAAAATGCAACAGTAAAAGATTGGGCCTTTGCTAACATTCATTAATAAAGCCCCAAATCCTCCCGGTCTTGTTTCCTGCATTTGGAGATTGTGTCTAGACCGGCTGAACGAAGGCCTCATTGATCCTCAGTCTTTACAATGCTCCTTTTCTTACCCCGGAGTTCTTTCTAGGTTAGACCATGGAAATATTCCTTTCACACATAACGTCAGTGGGATTCTGCAATGACATAATCTGGAATACATTCAGCAGGCGCGATCTGGGAAGGTTACACAGCGCTGCCAGTTTGCTCACCTGTCTCCTGCTTTGGGCAGATTGATATCCTGACATCTCACCTGCATTGAGCTGGAAGTGTGGGCTGTATTGATTCAAGAAAGCAGAACAGCGCTAAAACAAACAAATGATACAGTTCCCTCTCAGCGCCGACAACAAAGAAAACATGGATGACGGTTTATTTGCATAACTCGGGTGAAATCAGTCACTTTGCTGTTACAATGAATAGGGGGAAAAAATGCCTTCTCACCTACGCTATAAAAGGCGATGTTACTTCAGTGCTGATTGGTTGCCATGGGCAACTTCTCCACTGGCTCACTTCTCCGCTCTTATCACTGCTTAGTAAATGTCCCCCTAAGTAGCAGCCAATCAGTTCCTAGATGCCATTTTACAGTGTTTGAAAAATGACAGTTTGGAGCTGATTGGCTGGTTATTTATCTCCAGCTACTTTTGGGCTTAGCAAATAGACCCTTAAGATGTCAATTTACTAAGCCTTGGAGGTAAAGTAGACAGAGAAAAAGTACCAGCCAATCGGCTCCCAACTGTCATTTTTCAAACCCAGCCTGTAAAATGGTAGATAGATGCGGATTGGTTGGTACTTTATCTCTCTCCTCTTTATTTCTCTTGATGCATTTCCCCCGTGGAGTCTGTGGGGTGTGGAAACACACCCCTCTTTGGTGTACTACACATGCTGGCATATCTACCCTGTGAAAGTGATATTTATGTGCGTTATGTAACATGGAGTGATATTTATTATTCAGGTCAAACTTATTTTCTGTTTGTGGTTGAATTTGAAAGCGTTGTAAGGTTATAATGCATTAACATGGAAAAACCCGAATGCAGAGGTTTCCAGCACGCAGCCACACGTTAGTAAAGACACTAAGACATAGATATACTGGTTAGTACATTTCCTGTAATTTATTATATGAGAAATGTGCCGCTGGTGTCAGACTATTGCTTTTTGCATACAGTATATCCGGAACCCAATATCTATCCTGACCTTACGCAGTATAACGCAGGTTACGGTAGAGCTGCATAGTAGCATTTACTGCGCACTTCTCTGGGCCGTGACGGAAAATCCGTGATACTTGCTTCTGCAAATTGCAAAGGAATCGGTACTAGGGAGGCCAATCCCGGGATCTGGTTCGGCGGGATCCCGGGATTTAGGACAAAAAATTACCGGGATTCAATCCCGCAATTGGAAGCTCCAATCCCGGGGATTGCGGGATTAACCTGCCCCATTGTATGTTTAATGCCGGGCAGCGTTGAGCGGCCTCATGAAGCTCAGACGCTTCCCGGCTCCTCCTGCTCCCAGCACTGCGTACTGCGCACCATGACATGATGTCAACTGCTGTCCTCCACCCACGAGCCGTCCTCCCATGATGGTGAGTCTGCCGCCAGCCGCCTGGACCGCACCTCGCCGCCCACAAGCCCTGCTCCCACTCACGATGGTGAGTATTTGTGTGGGCTGGGGTGGGCGGGGCTTCAACCCAATCCCTGCTACACGGGATTAAAAAAAAGGCCCAGGATTGGCCTCCCTAATCGGCACTGTTGCCTGCAACTCGCAGCTTTCCCTTTTCAATGAATTGCCCTGTGATTGTCGTTTATCTATGGTAGTATGACTGGTAACTATGAAGGGGTGGATACATATTGGGTTTCTGGAGTAGAAACCTCTTGTTTGCCACCTCCATAAAGAAAGCTGTGTTTCCATTGGGCTGAGGAATGACAAATCAGAGCTGGATTAAGAAGGCATTTAAGGTGGTCACCCAGGGACCCCTACTCACAGGGGTGCCCCACACATAGCTACATCTGTAGTATAATTGCTCCGGTAATTAGGTATCCACCGCTGCGATTCACATAGGAGGAATCTGGCAACATGCTATCAGTGAAAGCTAGAACTTGCACTTCTAGCTTTCACTGATAGCATGTTGCCGGATTCTCAGTTAGGATTATCAGGGGTTTATTTGTCATCTGAATCCGTATGTAAGTTGCAGCTGTGGATACCTAATTACCGGAGCAATTCAGCAATGCACCAGTGCAGGGACTGCTGCTCCAGAAAGCAGCATTCCCTGCATTCAGTAACACCCTACTTCAGTAGCAGTGATACTTACCAGCGAAGGTGCGTCCTGTGCACGTGCAGGACATGAGGTGGCTGGTCACCCATTGCGGAGGGAGCTTTTCGAATACCTCTACGCAAACCCCTGGTTCTTGTAGGCAAACTTTGAAAACAGTTTTCGGAGTTTGCTGAATATTAGGAATAATTAAAGGACCCGGTCCCTAAAACATGCGAAAAACTATTTTTGTATGTAATAGTTTGCACAAGCGGCAGAAGTGCTAGTGTTAGGGGCTGTGGGAGAGCTGCCCAGGACTAGTGATGTGCACCGGACATTTTTCGGGTTTTGTGTTTTGGTTTTGGATTCGGTTCCGCGGCCGTGTTTTGGATTCGGATGCGTTTTGGAAAAGCCTCCCTGAAAATATTTGGGCTGATTCGGGTGTGTTTTGGATTCGGGTGTTTTTTTACAAACCCCCCTCAAAAACAGCTTAAATCAGAATTTGGAAGTCATTTTGATCCCATAGTATTATTAACCTCAATAACCATAATTTCCACTCATTTTCAGTCTATTCTGAACACCTCACACCTCACAATATTATTTTTAATCCTAAAATTTGCAACGAGGTCGCTGGATGACTAAGCTAAGCGACCCAAGTGGCCGACACAAACACCTGGCCCATCTAGGAGTGGCACTGCAGTGTCAGGCAGGATGGCACTTCACAAAAATAGTCCCCAAACAGCACATGATGCAAAGAAAAAAAGAGGTGCACCAAGGTCGCTGGATGGCTTAGCTAAGCGACACAAGTGGCCGACACAAACACCTGGCCCATCTAGGAGTGGCACTGCAGTGTCAGGCAGGATGGCACTTCAAACAAATTGTCCCCAAACAGCACATGATGCAAAGAAAAATGAAAGAAAAAAGAGGTGCAAGATGGAATTGTCCTTGGGCCCTCCCACCCACCCTTATGTTGTATAAACAGGACATGCACACTTTAACAAACCCATCATTTCAGCGACAGGGTCTGCCACACAACTATGACTGAAATGACTGGTTGGTTAGGGCCCCCACCAAAAAAGAAGCAATCAATCTCTCCTTGCACAAACTGGCTCTACAGAGGCAAGATGTCCACCTCCTCCTCATCGTCCGATTCCTCACCCCTTTCACTGTATACATCCCCCTCCTCACAGATTATTAATTCGTCCCCACTGGAATCCACCATCTCAGGTCCCTGTGTACTTTCTGGAGGCAATTGCTGGTGAATGTCTCCACGGAGGAATTGATTATAATTCATTTTGATGAACATCATCTTCTCTACATTTTCTGGAAGTAACCTCGTACGCCGATTGCTGACATGGTGAGCGGCTGCACTAAACACTTTTTCGGAGTACACACTGGAGGGTGGGCAACTTAGGTAAAATAAAGCCAGTTTGTGCAAGGGCCTCCAAATTGCCTCTTTTTCCTGCCAGTATACGTACGGACTGTCTGACGTACCTACTTGGATGCGGTCACTCATATAAACCTCCACCATTCTTTCAATGGTGAGAGAATCATATGCAGTGACAGTAGACAACATGTCAGTAATCGGCAGGTCCTTCAGTCCGGACCAGATGTCAGCACTCGCTCCAGACTGCCGTGCATCACCGCCAGCGGGTGGGCTCGGAATTATTAGCCTTTTCCTCGCACCCCCAGTTGCAGGAGAATGTGAAGGAGGAGCTGTTGACGGGTCACGTTCCGCTTGACTTGACAATTTTCTCACCAGCAGGTCTTTGAACCTCTGCAGACTTGTGTCTGCCGGAAAGAGAGATACAACGTAGGTTTTAAATCTAGGATCAAGCACGGTGGCCAAAATGTAGTGCTCTGATTTCAACAGATTGACCACCCGTGAATCCTGATTAAGCGAATTAAGGGCTCCATCCACAAGTCCCACATTGCTGCTCCTCCATCCTCTGAAGCATATAGAGGGTTGAATTCCACCTCGTTACCACCTCTTGCTTCAGATGATGGCAGGGCAGGTTCAGGACAGTTTGCTGGTCCTCCAGTCTTCGGCACGCGGTGGCTGAATGCCGAAAGTGGCCCGCAATTCTTCAGGCCACCGACAGCATCTCTTGCACGCCCCTGTCGTTTTTTAAATAATTCTGCACCACCAAATTCAATGTATGTGCAAAACATGGGACGTGCTGGAATTTGCCCAGATGTAATGCACGCACAATATTGCTGGCGTTGTCCGATGTCACAAATCCCCAGGAGAGTCCATTTGGGGTAAGCCATTCTGCGATGATCTTCCTCAGTTTCCATAAGAGGTTGTCAGCTGTGTGCCTCTTCTGAAAAGCGGTGATACAAAGTGCAGCCTGCCTAGGAACGAGTTGGCGTTTGCGAGATGCTGCTACTTGTGCCGCTGCTGCTGTTCTTGCTGCGGGAGGCAATACATCTACCCAGTGGGCTGTCACAGTCATATAGTCCTGAGTCTGCCCTGCTCCACTTGTCCACATGTCCGTGGTTAAGTGGACATTGGGTACAACTGCATTTTTTAGGACACTGGTGACTCTTTTTCTGTGGTCTGTGTACATTTTCGGTATCGCCTGCCTAGAGAAATGGAACCTAGATGGTATTTGGTACCGGAGACACAGTATCTCAATCAAATCTCTAGTTGCCTGTGAATTAACGGTGGATACCGGAAACACGTTTCTCACCGCCCAGGCTGCCAAGGCCTGAGTTATCCGCTTTGCAGCAGGATGACTGCTGTGATATTTCATCTTCCTCGCAAAGGACTGTTGGACAGTCAATTGCTTACTGGAAGTAGTACAAGTGGTCTTCCGACTTCCCCTCTGGGATGACGATCGACTCCCAGCAGCAACAACAGCAGCGCCAGCAGCAGTAGGCGTTACACTCAAGGATGCATCGGAGGAATCCCAGGCAGGAGAGGACTCGTCAGACTTGCCAGTGACATGGCCTGCAGGACTTTTGGCTTTACTGTGTAAGGAGGAAATTGACACTGAGGGAGTTGGTGGTGTGGTTTGCAGGAGCTTGGTTACAAGAGGAAGGGATTTAGTGGTCAGTGGACTGCTTCCTCTGTCATCCAAAGTTTTTGAACTTGTCACTGACTTATGATGAATGCGCTGCAGGTGACGTATAAGGGAGGATGATCCGAGGTGGGTAACGTCCTTACCCCTACTTATTACAGCTTGACAAAGGCAACACACGGCTTGACACCTGTTGTTCGCATTTGTGTTCAAATAATTCCACACCGAAGAGGTGATTTTTTTTGTAATTTGACCAGGCATGTCAATGGCCATATTCGTCCCACGGACAACAGGTGTCTCCCCGGGTGCCTGACTTAAACAAACCACCTCACCATCAGAATCCTCCTTGTCAATTTCCTCCTCAGCGCCAGCAACACCCATATCCTCATCCTGGTGTACTTCAACAGTGACATATTCAATTTGACTATCAGGAACTGGACTGCGGGTGCTCCTTCCAGCACTTGCAGGGGGCGTGCAAATGGTGGAAGGCGCCACCTCTTCCCGTCCAGTGTTGGGAAGGGCAGGCATCGCAGCCGACACAATTGGACTCTCCTTGGGGATTTGTGATTTAGAAGAACGCACAGTTCTTTGCTGTGCTTTTGCCAGCTTAAGTCTTTTCATTTTTCTAGCGAGAGGATGAGTGCTTCCATCCTCATGTGAAGCTGAACCACTAGCCATGAACATAGGCCAGGGCCTCAGCCGTTCCTTGCCACTCCGTGTCGTAAATGGCATATTGGCAAGTTTACGCTTCTCCTCAGACGCTTTTAATTTTGATTTTTGGGTCATTTTACTGAACTTTTGTGTTTTGGATTTTACATGCTCTCTACTATGACATTGGGCATCGGCCTTGGCAGACGACGTTGATTGCATTTCATCGTCTCGGCCATGACTAGTGGCAGCACCTTCAGCACGAGGTGGAAGTGGATCTTGATCTTTCTCTATTTTACCCTCCACATTTTTGTTGTCCATTTTTTAATGTGTGGAATTATATGCCAGTATCAATAGCAATGGCCTACTACTATATATACTGCACACAACTGAAATGCACCACAGGTATGTATGGATAGTATACTTGACGACACAGAGGTAGGTAGAGCAGTGTCCTACTGTACCGTACTGCTATATATTATAATCTGGTGGTCAGCAAACTGTGCAAAACTGAAATGCACCACAGGTATGGATGGATAGTATACTTGACGACACAGAGGTAGGTAGAGCAGTGGCCTACTGTACCGTACTGCTATATATTATATACTGGTGGTCAGCAAACTGTGCAAAACTTAAATGCACCACAGGTATGGATGGATAGTATACTTGACGACACAGAGGTAGGTAGAGCAGTGGCCTACTGTACCGTACTCCTATATATTATATACTGGTGGTCAGCAAAATTATGCACTGTACTCCTACTATATACTACAATGCAGCACAGATATGGAGCGTTTTTCAGGCAGAGAACGTATAATACTGGTGGTCACTGGTCTGCAAAACTCTGCACTGTACTCCTCCTATATAATACTGCTGGCCCCCAGTCCCCACAATAAAGCAGTGTGAGCACAGATATATGCAGCACACTGAGCACAGATATGGAGCGTTTTTCAGGCAGACAACGTATACTGGTGGTCACTGGTCAGCAAAACTCTGCACTGTACTCCTCCTATATAATACTGCTGGTCCCCAGTCCCCACAATAAAGCAGTGTGAGCACAGATATATGCAGCACACTGAGTACAGATATGGAGCATTTTTCAGGCAGAGAACGTATAATACTGGTGGTCACTGGTCATCAAAACTCTGCACTGTACTCCTCCTATATAATTCTGGTGGTCCCCAGTCCCCACAATAAAGCAGTGTGAGCACAGATATATGCAGCACACTGAGCACAGATATGGAGCGTTTTTCAGGCAGACAACGTATAATACTGGTGGTCACTGGTCAGCAAAACTCTGCACTGTACTCCTCCTATAATACTGCTGGTCCCCAGAATAAAGATATGCAGCCCCCTGAAACAAAGTGAGAGTACGCCAGCCACGTCCTCTCACTATCATTTCCAATGCACGAGTGAAAAATGGCAGCGACGCGCGGCTCCTTATATAGAATCCGAATCTCGCGAGAATCCGACAGCGGGATAATGACGTTCGGGCGCGCTCGGGTTAACCGAGCCATATGGGAGAATCCGAGTATGCCTCGGACCAATGTAAAAAGGGTGAAGTTCGGGGGGGTTCGGATTCCGAGGAACCGAACCCGCTCATCTCTACCAGGAACTAGAGCAATTTTGATTCGCCAAGTTACATTACCATCCAATTCCGCAACGTGCAGCGATTTGGATACTTAATGAACAGGCCACTAATTGAGACCCTTCATTTTTATCTGAGAAATTGATGCAAAAATGTATTGTATACTTGTTTGTACTGAAAAAAAAAAATCCATAAAGTAAAACGGTAACATAGAGGCTAGGTACTTGGGGCCTGATTCAGCGGCGCAACCCTGATATTCACGCAACTGAGTATGAACAAGTCGGTTTCGATGAAAAAACCCATGTCGAGTTTTTGACCTGTCGACATTTTAAATGTCAGTATTTTAAATGGCTGTATTTTGACCATGTCGGGATTTTGACCATCGGTCAATGGTTGTCGGGATTTTGACAGTCGGGATTTTGATTGTAGGTAAATTGACCGCATCCCTTGTGCGTTGCAATAATCAATATTTAAAGTAGAAATGCCTCATTGTAGAGCAACACCTCCAAAAAAACATTTTCTTTTCCTTCCTGTCAAGTGACTGAGCGAGTAGATCGATATTCTGGAATATAAGTTTGTGCCTATTGTGCAATAAACCCTTTTTTTTTTTTTATTCTTCCGTTAAACCCTTATGCCGAATGCAAATCTGATGCCAGTAAATGTAAATAAAATGCAGTGTATGACAGTAATAGGCCGTTGTACCAGCGTGACTTCTCATTATTTACAGCGTGCCTCACATTAAAGATCATTTAATGCCTCACATCACACCGGAGAATGTCTTTGTAACATTAAAAGCAGGTACAGGAGGCTTTCTACATACAATAAAATATGTGAAAGTCTTACTTTGGTTATTTGAAGGCCCCAAATATTTGTTTAACATCGTATTATTACATTATACATTATAATAGTGATCTGGTTCCAATACAATATATCCAATTCTAATGATAAAATTGATATGTACTGTAGGACAAAGATTGTGTTCAGGTTTTCAGATTTTCAGCATCATTTTAAAGCATTGGGGGTCATTCCGAGTTGATCGCTAGCAGCCGATGTTGGCTGCGTAACGATCATTTAAAAAAACGGCAAATCTACGCATGCATATGGGGCGCAATGCGCATGCCCGGCGTACGAGTACAAAGAGCATTGTTGTTTTGCACTGCTTCTAGCGACGATTCCATTTGCACAGCCGATCGCAAGGAGATTGACAGGAAGAGGGCGATTGTGGGTGTCAATTGACCGTTTTCTGGGAGTGTTTGGAAAAACGCAGGCGTGTCCAGGCGTTTGCAGGGCGGGTATCTGACGTCAATTCCGGGACCTTCGTCGCAGCAAACATCGCACAGAATAAGTAACTGCAGGGCTGTTCTTGTTTTGCACAAAATGTTGTTGTGCCGCTCGGCTGCACAGGCGTTCGCACTCCTGCAAAGCAAAAATACACTCCCCCGTGGGCGGCGACTATGCGTTTGCACGGCTGCTAAAAGTAGGTAGCGAGCGATCAACTCGGAGGGCCATTGGGGGTAATTCCAAGTTGATCGCAGCAGGACATTTTTTAGCAGTTGGGCAAAACCATTTGCATGCAGGGGGGCCAGATATAACATTTGCAGAAAGACTTAGATTTGGGTGGGTTATTTTGTTTCTGTGCAGGGTAAATACTGGCTGCTTTATTTTCACACTGCAATTTAGATTGCAGATTGAACTCACCCCACCCAAATCTAACTCTCTCTGCACATGTCATATCTGCCTCCCCTGCAGTGCACATGGTTTTGCCCAACTGCTAACAAAAATCCTGCTGCGATCAACTTGGAATTACCCCCATTGTGCGGTGAGGCTGGAGTTCTGTATAGGCTTGTTATGTAACCCGTCGTCCTTACTGAAGTCAATATACACACACAATAGTAACGAGTAATACTACTGGTGTAGCAGGTACTACGGATGATAGAGGATGGGGATAGAACTTACTGGAATTTCATAACTTTACTGCCAGGTTATATACACTGTAGCAGACTGCGAGCAAAATTATGGAACAATCTTATTCTTGCTTCTGTCTGATAAACGCATAGAAAAACTAATTTGCGTTATATTGAGGAAATGGCGGAATAACATTGGGTCCCTTTCAGAAGTGTTTGCGAATTGGCCCGGTGCTGTAGATTCGGTCGCAGCGTATATGAGAAGAGATGCCCAACGGCAGCTTCTCAGATCCACCGCTTGCGTCCAAAAAGACAGCATCGGTCGACTACGGGAACATCGGTCTCAACATCGGACCTCTCTGAGCAAACCCTATGGTTGCTGAGAATGACTGTTGCAAGTGAGTTACCCGGGCCAGACGCACTCACAGACTGTGACCGGCATCACAACAGTTTCAAGCTCCCATGCGCACTGCAGCTCTGACGCAGGCGCTGACGACAAAACATCAGTCATTTGCAACCAAATCTAAACTGTGTCCACCTCTGAGAAGAGGTATGCTATCTTGTATGTCAGGGGTTCCCAACCACAGTCCTCAAGGCACATGAATGGTCCAGGTTTTATAGCCATACTTGAGCACAGGTGACTTAATTAGCACCTCAGTTACTTTGATTATACCATCTGAGTTTATGCATGGAAATTACCAATACCTGGACTGTTAGTTTACCTTGTGGATTCAGGTTGGAAATACCTGGTATAAAGGATACTTAGGAATTAGTATAAAGTTGCAGATTCAGCGTAATGCCTGGTGCAGGTTACTGTCTCTGATCTACCTTGTACTACTTTCCATCATCACCCTGTACTGCTGCTTTGTATTCCAGCCAGTAATTGTGCATTCTATTTTTTTTTAAACCAATGTTGAATAGAGATGAGCGGATTCGGTTTTACTCGGATTTACTCGGTTCTCAAAACGGCATCTGATTGGCTATCCAAAACACGTGACATCCGTGAGCCAATAAGATGCCGTTTTGAGAACCGAGTAAATCCGAGTAAAACCGAATCCGCTCATCTCTAATGTTGAAGCCTTCCTGGCCACAAAAGGTAGAGTAGCACTGGTTCCTAGAGTTGCGGGGGTGCCATCATTATTGGACTGCACTCAGAGTCCAGAGCACTTGCTCTCATTCTGCTGTCCCCGCCGCATGCCTGAGAACCTTCACACTCCACCTGAGGCTCTCTTAGCATAGCGGAAGGCCTCCTCTGTCGGGTGGAAGATGCATGCTAAGCAGATCTGGAGACTCCAGGATGCTACAGTGCCACCTCGTGTCGCCTCCAAGTGTTCTGTTCCACACTTGGCTGAAACTTTATTGTTGCTCTCCCTGCCCCACGCCTGAGAACTTTCACACTCCACCTGAGGCTCTCTTAGCAGAGCAGAAGGCTTTCTCTGTTTGGTGGAAGATGCATGCTAAGCAGATCTGGAGACTTCAGGATGCTACAGTGCCATCTCTTGTTGCCTCCGAGTGTTCTGTTCCACACTTGGCTGCAAATTCCTTGTTCCTTTCAGACTAACTTCAAACCTTCAGGTAAACACAGAAAATAAACCACTTCAGTGGTTCTTAACACATTTTTTGCCAGCTCTAACTTGTTGAGATGTAGTTTGAACAAGAGACCTTTAACCTATGGTGAACAATTCACTTTAATATATCTGTTGAGGAGGTTACTTTTTTACCACAATTATGACAGCTATGAGAATAAAAATGTGACCGCACAGAGCTGTGGTGTCAACCAGATCATGATTCTCCCATTATTTGTCTTAGTAAACATTGCTCTGATTTTATTCAAAATATACACGTAAGTTACATGTCTCCTATAGCTTCATTCTGTTTTCGTTTTATGTTTTCATATCAGGAGGGCGCATAACTGCTACAAATGTCGACAGTGCAGTTTTACAGCAGCTGACACTCAAGCGCTACTGGATCACTTCAACTCTGCACATTGTCAGGAGTCTGAAATCACTACATCAAATGGTGGGGAGCTCCATGGTGTACCTTCCATCAAGGAAGAGCCAAAAACGGAGATGAAGGTGTACAACCTTGTCACCCCGGATTCCAAAATGGGAGAAGCCATATATGACAGCACTGTGAAGAAGGAGAAGCTCGATGACAAGGAGGTGCTCAGGGAGAAAGCGTGGTCTGATGGGTCAGTAGATGACCTCCGTGGTGTTGCCTGGAGAGGATCAGACATTTTGAGAACAAGTCCATCCTATACACAAGTAGGACTGGGCCTTTTAACCACCGTGTCAGTCAACCAGGAGCAGCAGAAATCTTCAAGAGATAGTCCAAACGTGGAAGCAGCACATCTAGCAAGACCTCTTTATGGCTTGTCTGTAGACGCTAAGGGATTTCCAGGTGTGACAGCTGGAGCTAGTGGAGAAAAATCAGGGCAGCTCACACCACAGTACCCTAGTATGGGAGACAGCAAGTCGAAGGATGAATCTCAGTCACTCCTTCGGGTAAGTCAACATTTCCATGCAACTTCGAGGTCTATCATATTCTTTCTCTTGCCCATGCTGTTCTATCTTATAAGGCATGCGTGATATGTTGCTATATACATTTACAATTCCATAATCCACATGTAGAGGTGGCGTTGGGGCATTGCATAGATTTGGGAGCAGCCCTACCACTGAAACCTGTGCATAACGATTACTTTAAACAGTGTTAGGACACTAATTAGTTTATCAGAATCCGCACTGTCCTTCACTTACTCTTGTAGCTTGCAGTAATCATTGCTGTTTGTGCCTTTAAACAGAGTTGCTGACTATATGCCGTAATGTTGAGGATATTATTTGGCTAAGAGATGGGTACTATTCACCTCTTGGAGAGCCGAGTGAACATTCTGGCCTCTTTCACCAAATTAGCCCTAAAAAGAAATGACTAATACCCACATTTAGACCCTCTTTCCCCAAACCAGCGAAACGTTACATTCATAGTATTGACATTTAATAAATATGCTTTGAAAGTGGGTGGGAAAGAACCTCTGGGCCAGAAAAAGATCAAGCAGGAATAATTTATTGTATCTTAAAATTAAAAAAATGTTATGCACTTAGACATTTTCAACAAATACTGTAAAATAGAAATTAGAATTTAGGGAATCCCTTCAGTGAATAAAAGACATGTAACTAATTTCCTTCATCAAACATTGGGCATATGAATGTGCCCATCTGCCCACACTAGGTGCCCGGGTCCCTTCACCCTTTTTTGTGGTCATTTTGCTTTCATTTGTACTGTAAAAAGTAACAGTAAATATGCTTTTAGTGGCCCCATAATAACCGGGATTCAATATCCCAGTGCTCAACATATCGGTGTCGGGATACCGATACCTATTCTTCCTCTTGGGGTGTCCACGACACCCGTGGATGGAGAATGCATGCGCCACCGTACCCGCAAGGGGCGCTTTTGCGCTTGCCCCGCTGCCAGCATTCCAGCGCCCGGCAATCCGCGGTCGGGATTCTGACCGCCAGGATGGCGGCCGCCGGTATATAGACACAAGCCCATAATAACCTGGGGGCTGTCAGCCTACCAGGAAAATTCCTTTGGTAAATTGCCCTGCCTTCATGAACATCTTGGTGTCTCATTATGATAAGTGCTATGGATGGTGTGCCATACCGGTGTACATAGGGGATAATATGGAATATAAAATCTTGCCGCAGTTGGAATACCCAACAATGCCAATCTGAACAGATTATTTTTTTCATTATTATTACAATTTTATTTAAAAATTGGTGCACATTTTTTTTAATAAGGCGCCTTTAAACAATGTTCTTCATTTTGTTACCATCCGCCATGAATGTTTCATTTTACAATGCTTTTAGGCTTAACCTAAGGTTATTCGTTTGTTATACTCAATCATCTAAAAAACTGGTATGGATTATTGGGAAATGAAACCCAGCCGTTACCTAGGTGATAAAAATGGTTTTGTTCCATGTGATGTATAGTTTGGAGATTATCACTTTTTTGTTGCATGTAACTACACTTTCACTTTATTATATTGTTTTTGTTACAATTATAAATTCTAGCAACAGTGTATATTTTAACCAGCCATAGAAAAGATGATTAAAGAAGAACTCCAAATGTAACGATTAATATTGGCGTTCTGGAAGCCTTTAATTGTCAAGCTCTGGTCTCCAGCTCATTTTTTGCTCTGGTTTGATTGAAACATACAGTGTTGTGTCCTCCTACCTCTACCTACATAGCATTCCTACAAAATAAGTACTGTACATCAGTTCACACAGGAGTCCCACAAAAACACCACTAAGTATTTAAAAAAAAACACGTATAGAGAAAACCTATGCTGGACCGTTGAAGGTTTCAAGGACAGTAGTGGTTTTGGAGAGTAGCACACAGCCCAACACCACAAAAACATGAACCGTAAAGTTTTGGGTAGAGTTATACTTTCAAGAAGAAGTTGCAGATAAAATAGCCTAACATACAAGATTTTCATATTTATGTTTTTAATATATTTGAAGGGTTTGTGCCCTATCAGCAGAGCGGTAGCTACATTTTTCCTAAAAGCATGAATAACTGGAAAAGGAATAACAAAGCACTATGGTAAAATGTCCATACGAGCGCTATTGTCAAATTCTCACTGTGACGTTCTAGCCCATTGCTAGATCTCTTTTCAGTGCTGTCATATGGAAAGGATTATGTTTGGAAATCTTTTTTTCTTTTCTTTTCCTTTTAATACTGAGAAAAATAGATTGTCTCATGACGGTTTAGAGATTGTAGGGGCAAGTAACATAATATTGAGTAATTTATCTTTTGATGGCCTATGCATGTTTTACTGTCACAGTACATTAGGCTAGCCCATATTAAACCCGACGGGTGTATGGTGCTGCATATATTTGTTGCTTAACATGTACCACATGGTACAGAAGAAGGGTGATTCCGCCTTTTTTCCATTTTCCCGTAAAATTTTAATGGCACTTGCAAAGTGTACCAACTGTGCAACAAATAGTCCAGAACAGGTTGCGTTACCATGTGCATTGATTTTCATATAATTAATTATTTGTACATTAATCATGCACTACAGGTCTGTATGTTGCATATGCCGAAGAAATTATGACTTATAAAGGTATCAGCTAGATCTAGTCTTTCTCTGAACACTGAATGCTAAGATTAAGTCTTGTGTGGCCACCTACACATGTGACCCAACTGGAACATAAACCTGTTGCACTGGCCTTGGAGAGAGAGATATTGTTACTCAACATGTGACCAAAATATTTGCATGAATACTAAATTGGCTACTTTTCAATAAGTACAGCTATATACTTCTTTATGTTGCTGTTTGGTTACACCGGTTGTGTATCCCCTGGATCTCTGACCTTCCCCTTGCATGGCCACATGCTGTTTTCAAAATCACCTTGACCACTTTTTTCGCCTTCATCCGTCCATCAGTGTTGCAAATGTCCTTTGTGTTCTACTCTTCACACTCATCGTTCCCTTACTCACTATTCATCTCTTATTACAATTTTATCTTTAAAATGTGTTTCCAACATAGGGGTAGATTTACTAAAATTTCTATAAATGAAAAGGGGAGGGGTTAAATGTAACAACCAATCAGAATCTGGCTATCATTTCTCTACTGCAGTGGTTTTCAAAGTCAGTCCTCAGGACCCCACACAGTTCACGTTTTCCATATCACCTAGCAAGTGCACAGGTGTATTAATTACTCTCTGATACATTTTAAAAGATCCACAGGTGAGACAGCCATTTTTGTGAAGTGAACCAATATCCATAAGAATTCACTCTTCCCATTCACTAAGGCAGGGGTGGGGAACCTTTTTTCTATCGAGGGCCATTTGGATATTTATAAAATCCTTCGGGGGCCACACAAGTCTGCCCCCGCGCGCGCCAAAAAAATGGGTGTGGCCAGTTAAAATGGGACGTGATACACATATGCCCCCAATAGTGCAGTGCCAGATCCACAATTGCCCCCACAGTGCCAGGTATACAAATGCCCCTCACAGTGCCAGGTATACAGATGCCCCCACAGTGCCAGGCATACAAATGCCCCAACAGTGCCAGGCATACAAAGGCCCCTCACAGTGCCAGGCATACAGATCCCCCCACAGTGCCAGGTATACAAATGCTCCCACAGTGCCAGGTATACAAATGCCCCTCAAAGTGCCAGGTATACAGATGCCCCCACAGTGCCAGGTATACAAATGCCCCCACAGTGCCAGGTATACAAATGCCCCTCACAGTGCCAGGTATACAGATGCCCCCACAGTGCCAGGTATACAAATGCCACTCACAGTGGCAGGTATACAGATGTCCCCACAGAGCCAGGTATACAGATGCCCCTCACAGTGCCAGGTATACAGATGCCCCCACAGTGCCAGGTATACAGATGCCCCCACAGTGCCAGGTATACAAATGCCCCTCAGTGCCAGGTATACAGATGCCCCCACAGTGCCAGGTATACAAATGCCCCTCACAGTGCCAGGTATACAGATGCCCTCATTGCGCCAGGTACACAGATGCCCCCACAGTGCCAGGTATACAGATGCCCCCACAGTGCCAGGTATACAAATGCCCCTCAGTGCCAGGTATACAGATGTCCCCACAGTGCCAGGTATACAGATGTCCCCACAGTGCCAGGTATACAGATGCTCCCACAGTGCCAGGTATACAGATGCCCCCACAGTGCCCGGTATACAGATGCCCCCACAGTGCCAGGTATACAGATGCCCCCACAGTGCCAGGTATACAGATGACCCCCACAGTGCCAGGTATACAGATGCCCCCCGTTTCTCCCCCCCCCCGTCTCGCTTACCGCTCCTTTCGGCGGGTACACGGAGGAGAGCGCTGCTATGTTGGGCGGCGGCGTGTAAGACTTGAAACTAGCCGCCGGTTCGAGAGCCAATCAGAGCTCGCGGTCAGGCAGCCGCGGCTCCTGATTGGCTGCCGGTCCGTGAGCTCTGATTGGCTCACGAACCCGCGGCTGGTTTCAAGTCCTACACACCACCGCCCGACAATAGCCGCGCTCTCCTCCGAGTGGTGACAGCTGAGACACGCTGCCGCCAGACTGTGCGGGGCGTGTCTCGCTGAGAGGAGCGGGTGGGCCGGACCAAACTGCTTCGCGGGCCTTATACGGCCCGCGGGCCGGAGGTTCCCCACCCATGCACTAAGGCATAGTGCTCTTGCTCCAAATGTTATCAGACAAATTAACTTATTTAGCTTTTAAGGTTCATTGATATTCACTATTTACATTTGCACGCATTTCTCTAGGACATCCCTGCCTGAAGGAATGCACTAATCTCTAATTATGTTAATTCTTCCTAAAAAATAAAATATATGTACGTAGTTATATTAAAATGGGTGTAGGAACCCTTGGCAGCAGAAACCATTATTTGGGTGTGTGACAGCAGACCATGATGAAGTGGGTCAAAAATTGCCAAAAAAAGAGAAGAGAAATCCCTTAAGGAGAATGGTGAATCACATCTTGAACAAAGAGAATGTCGAGGCAACCCTTTAAGCCTTGAGGCTTTTCAGTAAACACAGGGTAATACAGAGGTTGCTAGGTTTTCCCTTGGCTCCGATATGGAGTTAATATGCTAATCTAGAAATAGAACACGTTACGCAATATATTGAAGAACTCAATGAGATTCAAAATGCGCTTTAATTTTTATTTATTGCTTGTAACACCGGGAAAGGAATTTCCAGAGAATGCTCCGTACTGTATCATCCCTCACAAATTTTCTCGATCATCAATTGATAAGTCAAAATTGCCTACTGTGCCAGAAATGTCCAAGTTTTAGGCCTCTTTGGTGGGCTTCCTCTCAGCCCCAGTTCTTCAGTTTCCAAATACAGTTGCAGTAGCTGCAGTGCCAATGGTTGGACGAGGAAGGTGCTGGAAGTGTTGCCTGGACATGGTTTGATATTTATAGAGAAAGAGTTTGACTTTCACTCCCAGTTTTCTCTTGCACCTTTTCTTTCTTGAGGGTATAAAACACCAAGGGTAGACAACCTCTCTAACCTGTGACCATTTCCGAAACGTGCCTAGACTCCTACACTGTGTATTACTATTATTATGCAACATTTTTATCCCGTGCAGCTTTCTTCTCAGACTGGAAGCAAAAAGACATTTATAGAGTAGGAGTGGCATATAACTTCCCCCTCTGCCTTTCATGTGTAAGCCGTCTTCTTTTAAAGCTCTTTTACTTGAGATGTGCTGGAGATATACCATCATATCAAGCCGTTTTCACCTGTCTAAAAGAATACCATTATCCACATTAACGACTTAAAGCTACTTAATTAGGTGTGGCGTGCTACTTAGGTAGTGCTATTCAGATTATTTTCTTTCAACAAAGTAATGAAAGTTTGTATGTCTATTAAACAACGACACGCCTACATCTAACTTATTAATGAAATTCCTTGATAACTTAATGTGTGTGTGTGTGTGTTTGTGTATATATATATATAGATATACATACACACACACGCACGCACACACACAGGCCAGTCGGCATGCGTATCATACAAGCCCTGCCAACACCAGTAGGCATGTAGTTGGTATTGATTCTGCTTGTTGGCCATGGATTTTGTCAGGAATAAGGTCCTTAGGTCATCAGTCATTAGGTCAACCACCATTGGTCGACGTGCATTAGGTCAAAATGGCCATTAGATTGACGTGGCAAAGGTCGACACATGAAAAGGTTTTAAAAAATGTTTTACTTTTTCATACTTTACGATCCACGTGGACTACGATTGGGAATAGTTACCCGCGGTAGCAGAGCGAGGCACCTTGCCTGAAGCATGGTGAGCAAACATGGTGCCCTAATTGGGGTTCCCGGTCACTTTATGAAGAAAACGACACAGAAAAAAACTCATGTCGACCTTTTTCCATGTCAACCTTTTCCATGTTGACCTGATGACCTTTTCCAGGTGCGGACCTAGTGCCTGTCGACCAATAGTGGTCGATCTAATGAGTGTCGACCTTAATAAAGTCGACCCAATGATCCCATTACATCGTGTTGACAAGCAGAGGTGTAGCTAGGTACCATGGTGCCCGGAGCAATGGTATGTTTTGGCGCCTCCCTCCCCTTTACTACACTGGGGGCCTGGCCAGCATGTGGTGGTATGTTACATTTGAAAATACATAATATTTAAAAATCTTAAATTGGTGACAGGGACAGTTCTAGAACCTGTGGAGCTCAGGGCGAATATTTCCTTTGGGTGCCCCCCATAGTTAAAATTGGGTCAGTGCATGCTGAAGGCTTGCAACAACAATATAGGGGCATGGCAGTATGGACAGTGTAATGGTTAGCATTACTACCTCACAGAACTGAGGTTATGGGTTCGATTCCCACCATGGCCCTAACTGTGTAGAGTTTGTATATTCTCCCTGTGCTTGTGTGGGTTTCCTCTGGGTACTCCGGTTTCCTCCCACAATGCAAAAATAATGGTAGGTTAACTGGTTCCCAACAAAAATTAACACTTCTGTATGTGTGTGTGTGTGTGTGTGTGTGTGTGCGTGAGGGCAGGCAGAGCTCCAGCATGTGCCAGTTGTCAGTGTCTCCTGCTGTCGCCTCTGGCTTGCCATGTTCCCTACCTAGTCTCCGAGTTCGAGTCAGTGTGCACCCCCTCTGATTCTCCTCCTCCTGCTCTGTGGCTTCCAGTAAAGTGGCACGCGGGAAGGAGAGGCGGCATGTAGTAGCGCACCCTCTAAGGTTTTGGGCGCCCGAAGCTCGCGCTCCACCGGAACCCCCTTGCTACAGTCTTTGTAGAGTTTGTATCGCTTGTGAATGTTTGGGATTTCTTAAAATGCTCCAGTTTCCTTCAACGGTCCAAAAAGAAACTAAAGGAACAATGACCCTATTTTGTTCCACTGGTGCCCAGATTACTCGAACCCTTTTTTTTTTATTCTTTATTTTGTTTTAATGGGGGGTTACTTTATGTGATATACAAGTATTTTCCCTATCTCCACCGGGTCTTAATGAGGTTCTGACCCAAGGCCGGGACCCCTGTGTACTGTACAGTTGCTGAACTTACTGCACTACACACGTTTTCATTTTTCTCACTATGCAATTGTAACCCTAAACCTTTACTTGTAACCAAGCCGCAAAGAGTAGGAAAGTCTTACGTTTTTCCAACGCAATGGTGAATGTTTTCTGTGTTTTTTTTTTGTCTTTACTATTTTAAAACATGTTTAATTTAAGACATAACTTGAAATACTTTTTTTTTTCTTCTTTTTCCCTCCCTCCAAAATAGAAGCTGCTCCTAAATATAGTAATGGATACCCTGTGTTTTGCAAACTAGTTTACTTGTACTTCATAGGCAGACTACTATTTCATTCTGAATATAAATGACCTAACCAATCCCATATGTTCCTTTTCAAATTTTATTTTCGGCTGTAGATTTGTAAAACAAACACACAAGGCCAGAATATGAGAATGTGTTAAAGTTGTTGACTCTCCTTGTCCAAAATATATTAAAATACACTCAAGAATCACAGACTGTCTCCACGTTTGAGTTTTTCTTGGGTTTAGCAAAGCAGTGACAGGACTTTGAAGGAAAACCTGTTCTCCGTCACTGGTCATGTGGCTCTTACCTCCCAATTGTTCCGATGTAGACAGGATGAACCCGATTTGAGGGCCCTGTCCCTCTGTCCCATCGGGGGACTTGTATATCCTATCGGTGGGAAAGATCAGAGGTCCGTCCGTTTCCCTTCAGCAATGAACAGATGCTGAAAGCACCATGAAAAAGCCTTCGGAATGGAGCAGGCTAAGGTGCATCTTGGTGTGCGGTTGCAATGTAGCCACGCCCCCATTATGATGTGGCCACATCCCTTGCTCCCATTCATTGGTCTGAAATTTTGGGAGGTATGTAAAAGCAAATATAAATTTATGGATGGGGAATTCATTTTTTAAGCATTTCCAAGTACACACTCCCTACAATTGCCAGTGAGTATTTCAAATTGTGCAGATATGTTTTTCGGAGACCCCCCCTTTACATAATGCGACCGTTCCTGTTCCCTTGAAACCACCTCTGAGTCTGTGAGGTTTAACTGCCAATTATTGGTGGTTTTGCTCTTGGAGTATAAGTACTATAAAGAAAATCGTGGCAATACTATACCTGGTTTTCCACTGAATTGCCATCTTAAATTCTGCGGGCAAATAGACCAGTGATCGATGGTTTTGAAAATACACCATTTGTTTGTATGTCTGATATATCTGTAAAAAGACCCCAAAAAATTAAAAAGAATAACATCAATATTGCATTTAGAGCCTAATCCAAGGTTTATTGCAAAAGCAAAATCTTCCTCTAATGGGCAAAACCATGTGCAGTGCAGGTGAGGCAGATGTAACATGTGCAGAGAGAGTTAGATTTGGGTGGGTTATATTGTTTATGTGCAGGGTAAATACTGACTGCTTTATTTTTACACTGCAATTTAGATTTCAGTTTGAACACACCCCACCCAAATCTAACTCTCCCGCACATGTTACATCTGCCCCACCTGCAGTGCACATGGTTTTGCCCATTAGAGGAAGATTTTGCTTTTGCAATCAACCTTGAATTAGGCCCTTAGTTTGTTATTTACACACAGAGTGTACAACCTATGCTACGGATTTGTCCTCATAAACTGCGCATCTTTGCGCTATGTGGTTGGAGACGAATATTCTACCATATTTTTCTTAACATTTTGTGTCTTAGTCACGAAGCAGCAAAAAGCCGCTCCCAGTGCACCAGAGACGCTGTGCCGTGACTCTAATTGCACAGGAAACACACGTACAAAGTCGCAGTTGAAGCACAACGGAACTTGGCGCAAGGAAAAGCCGCGGCTGCTAGTATCAGAGCCCTTTTTACACTGATTCATACTTTGTCGCTCACAGAGGTATGAGCGCTGCAAACCTTTAGTGGTCAGCCAATGCCAGCAACGCAGTTCTGTCGCGTCTGTAAATTAGATGCTATTTTTAGCAAAATAAGAGTTTCCGCAGGACACAGTCGCATGGGACCTGGCACACCGAGGCATCTTAAGCGACAATGTATGAAGACATATCTGTATTTATTTGTAATATGCAGGGATGGGACCCTTGCTCAAAAATGTCACTGTTTCCTATGTGAATTTTGCAAATTTAAAAAAATTCAGTAACTAGTATATCTTTGATATATCATAGCGTTAAATAATCATAGATAATTTGTTGAATTAAAAACCAAAAATGTTTAAAAAAAATAAAAAAATTAGAAAACTGTGAATGTGCTTGTACGGTATATATCGGTGCTCTAGTAAAGTACCACTTCTTAAATGCATAATATTTACATTTTATCTGTAAATACATAATTAATTTGATTGCTTTATGAAAGCTCTGAATGAAACACTTCAGAATTACGACTTTATTTATTTATTTATTTATTTTTGTTGCAAATAACCATCATTCTGCTTGCCGAAACTGGTCTGCTTCATGTTAATCTATTTGCCTTAGGATATCCTCTGGCTTTCATGTAGATCCCAGCCAATTAAAAGAATAACAGACATTAAACAAAAGGAGCTCATTCATCTGTGCTCCATTGTTTTTTTTTGCTCTTTTAAGGTAAGGTATAATCCTTTGTAATAAAGTTTTCAGGATATAGTTGTTTTCCTAAAAAGTTTAAATAAACAGTGGCCATTTTCTATATAGGATATATCAAACAACTGATAATGATGCATCAGGGATTGAGCTAACATAGATTGCCGCAGATCTAGATCACCCATTGGCTGCCCACTAATGCCTCCTCTCTGCATTTCAACTCCTCTGTTGATGGCATTATTATCATGAATACTCTGTATGGCCTTCCCTATACCCAAATATTTTCGTCTTCACACCTCGTTGGAATAGCTGTGGATCTTCAAATTGATTGGTCTTCTCAATGAGCTGTCCAGCCAATCACATAGAACTCTGTGTTATACTGGAAAGTTATTGTAAGTAAGCAATTGTTTTGTGATTTTGTATATACTTATTAACAGATGTTTATATAGCATACACATATTCTGAAGCATTTTTCGAAAATAATATTCTACCACTTTGTTTTTGGAGTGTAGGAGGAAACCGGAGCACTTGGGTGAAGCCCGTGCGGACATACAAACTCCACACAGATAGGTGGGAATCAAACCCAAGATCTCAGAGCTGTGAGCTAGTCATTTTAATTTCTACCCTAACCATGCTGCCTGACAACACTTTAGTAGTGCAACTTTTTGTTTAATTTGCAATATTTTATTTCCTATGTTAATGCAGTAGGAGACGGCTGTAGGAAATAGACATTTCCTGCCAGGATCTGTGATCCGAGTGCTGCATCCAAAGACACAGCATTGGATCACCATTGCACCCATAGACAGTCTGCGTAAGCCGAAGCTAGCTCAGACTGACCATTGGCACTGGTCAGCAGGGTCCACGAAGTCTGCACAATCCTTGGGCTCTGCATGCCTACAAAATGGGGTCAACATGCAACCAATCCTAGTAACCGCCCCTCAAGCACCACAGTATGATAGTTATGCTAAGGGGGGCCTGCGAGCGATCAATCAATCAATCAGGACCTGTTCTGCACTTTTACAGTTTCCCCGCCATTGAATTTTGTACGTAAACCATTGGGTTTGTGTACAAGTCCGGATCAGTCACCATGTCAACTCCTTGAACATATTGTCCTTAATGAACAATTTTTACAGTGTATCAGGGCATATTACATAGAAACATAGACTTTGACAGTAGATAAGAACCACTTGGCCCTTCTAGTCTGCCCATGTACATACACACCGGGGTTCATTTTTGTTGGGAGCCAATTACCCTACCGGTATATTTTTGGACTGTGGGAGGAAAGCGGAGTACCCGGAGGAAACCCATGGAAGTATGGGGAGAATATACAAACTCCATGCATCTAGAGCCATGATGGGAATCAAACCCATGACCTCAGTGCTGCAAGGCAGTAATGATAATCACTGCACCATTATTCTTCTGAAAGAGGCTACTACCATCAGGGAGCACAGCTGCCATGAAGGGGTATACTTGGTCCACAAAAATGTTTACGTAGGTGGTACTGTACGTGTCACAGTGACATCCACATGACTGCCAGGACCCAAGGTTTCCCAGCAGAACATTGCCCAGAGTGTCACACTGTCTCCGCCTTCTTGCCGTCTTCCCATAATGCACCCTGGTGCCATCTCTTCTCCAGGTAAATGAAACACACTCACCCATGTACGTGATGTAAAAGAAAATGTGATGCATCAGACCAGACTGCCTTCTTCCCTTGGTACATGGCCTAATTGTGACGCTCATGTGCCCATTGTAGGTGTTTTCTGCAGTGGACAGTGGTCTGTTTGAGTGCTCTGATCGGTCTGCAGCTACACCGCACACTGCGATTCGCTGTGTGTTCTGACACCTCTCTATCATAGCCAACATTAACTTTGTGCTACAGCAGCTTTTCTGTGGGATAGGACCAGTCTGGCTATCCTTCACTAACCATGCGCTTCAATGAGCCTCGGATGCCCATGACCCAGACGCCGGTTCACTGGTTGCTCTTCTTTGGACCACTTTTGTTAAATACTAACCACTGTATACCAGGAACAAACCCACAAGATCTGCCGTACTGGAGATGTTCTGACCCTGGGCCTAATTCAGACCTGATCGCAGCAGCAAAATCTTTCTCTAATGGGCAAAACTATGTGCAGTGCAGGTGAGGCAGATGTAACATGTGCAGAGAGAGTTAGATTTGGGTGGGTTATATTGTTTATGTGCAGGGTAAATACTGGCTGCTTTATTTTTACACTGCAATTTAGAGTTCAGTTTGAACACACCCCACCCAAATCTAACTCTCTCTGCACATGTTACATCTGCCCCACCTGCAGTGCACATGGTTATGCCTATTAGAGAAAAATGTTGCTAGATATAGAGAGAAAGACAGAGAGAGATGATGAAGATGGCCAAAGTCAAGACTTCTATCCAAAATACAGTTGTGATGTACGCCTGGACACCATAGTGACGAGTTGCCTATAACAGCTGAGCCTGTATACATGGTGCTAATTTAAATATTTTGACCATCATGTATTTGAGTTTAAACCAATAGCTTTGACCACAAAAAAAAGAGAAAAAAAAAGAAAATTTGGTTGGAACGGATCTTATTTCTTTCTCTTTTTTTTTTCACAGAGAGGCTAGTAAACCCTTCTGTCCAAAGGCTTTGCCAATATATAGTATGTATGCCGTACCTAAACTGTTATCTGTCTGGCAGATCCCCATATCTGTACATTTACGAGATTCTCCAGTTCTGTTGAGCGATCACCAATAGAGAATAAAGTAATGTAAACACATACAGTAGCTGGCTATGACATCCTACTTGCTGGTGTCTTCTTCAGCATGCCTCTATGCCACGTGTGTGTGTAAGTGTGCCGCTTTGGTGTTCTATCCTAGGTGTATGTTTTATGTTTTGTTTTTGAACAATTTCATGCAGAAACAAAGCAAGAACAAACAGGCTACTTCAAAGCATTACACCGGTACGGGTTAGAATACTCCTCAATTTTGCTTAAACACAAAACAAATGAAATGAAATATTATCCAATGTTGTCTCAATGCTGTTACTCACTCTACAAAGTAAATTGTGCCGCTCGCTATATGCGATTACTCTTGAAGACCCAAAGTTACTAGAGTTGTTCAGTTATGATTGCTCTGAATGCACCGGGGGTCGTCAACCTTGTTAGGTACAAGTTGTACCTTCCATAAAAAAACAAACACATCTTTTTTTTCTTAACCTGCTGGTACAAGGAGTTATGGAAACCAGCCAGTAAGAAAAAACCCTCTATTTTTGTACATTTGAAAGAAAGATCCAGTCCATGTGGAATATCCTGTAACATTTTACTTCTTTACTCATATCTTTCAATTATATTTATTTATTTCATTTTAATGAGCAACATTTTTCTGTCCTTGAGTTAAAAATGTTGCCTTTAAATTTAAATGTTAAATTGATATTGCTCTGGGCACACCATGGCAGAAGAAAATAAAGCAGACTAGGTGCAACTTCTGAATAATAATAATAATAATAATAATAATAATAATAATAATAATAATTTTTATTATTATTATTACTACTATTATTATTATTATTATTAATAAATAATAATAATAATAATAATGATAATTTTGTATTATTATTATCGTCATCATTATTATTATTATTTAAAAATAATAATAATAATAATAATAATAATAATACATTATTATTATTATTATTATTATTATTATTATTATTCAAAAGTTGCAACTAGTCTTCTTTATTTTCTTCTGTCATGGTGAATAAAATATCCCTAAAATATTTTATCTTCTTGAAATTTAAAGAACATAAACTAAAACTAGAAATGTATACTTTTTTTTGCTATTATTTGGCATCTTGCTATCTTGAATGAAAAGATTAAAATGTCTCGAAATAATACGGTAGTCCAACGATGCATACCATTGGAAAACTAAGTGGTAAATTTCCTAAGGTGATTTTTTTTTTTTAGAACTTGTGATGTTGCTCATAGCAACCAATCAGATTCTACTTAACATTTATCTAGCAGCTTCTAGTAGATAATAGAAAAATCCCACTTTAGTAAATTTACCCCTAAGAAACAAAATCAGTCAAATGATGGGACATTGTGATTATTAGACCCAAAACCCATTCAGATCCAGAAAATGTAATGTTTTGTGTAGTGTTGCGGGTCAGACGATAACTACTATGGGGGCACCCCATTTGAATAGGAAACTCCCTTGACTCAGTTGATTAAAATCGGCATGGTGGATTGGGGGAAGGGTCTACCTCCATCTCTGGACTTTAGGTTTCATTTTTCTGCAGTGCAAGGTGTTATTGTCTGGTGATCACTCTGAACACCAGACAGAAACCTCAAGGGTGAAAATAGTCTGAAAAACCTTACAAGGTACATAAACAGAAACCGTATGGGGTGGAAGTTGCGAGCATTCATTTGTGTAAACTGCTGCCTGGGAGCTGCTAGCAGGTATCTAATTTTATCGCTATTGGTACTTTCCCCAGGAGAAGAGATTGCATGGCACAAACTGAGGGTATGGGAATTTGCCCCATACTTGCCGACTTTTCATTTCTACTCTCCAGGAGAATCCCAGAGAGCAGAACCAGATGATGACTTCCTGTCTGCTTTGTGATAAAATGTTGCAAATGGCTCATCTGCAGAGAGGAGCTAATATTACCTGATTTGTGTCATATTGGCACCGGTCCCTTCGTACAGGCCCGTGATTCCTGGTATTACCTTCCGATCCTGCTCACGTCACTAGGAGTGATGCGGGAGATCCACCCACTCTTTTCGGGTCCTTCCAGGAGAGTAGGTAAGTATTATTTGCCTGATGAGTTGGATGAGAGCTACAAACCTTCGGTACATTGAAGATTAGAGTTAGGACTTATTCTGGATCAAGTACGGTCTTGTTAATAGCTAAGTATGTTAGTAGAAGTACAGTATTTTAGATTAGAGTTCCTAGAGGACTACGTTTCGGTGATGTTAGAATAAGTGTTCAGTGATCCCAGATGCACAAGTATTTGGTGTCCAATGATTCATGTCGAGGGTTAGATTAAGAGTTAACAGTCTCTGCTAAAGAAGGTGCTCCATTTACTCTGTGTTCCAGCCTGTTTCCCAGCAGCCTTTGTCTTGATAGATAATGCTCTCTTTCTTACATTAAGAGGTTTCCTTGGTGAAAAATTGCGCTGCCTAATTATATTGTGTGTGTGCTTCATAGTGATAACTCACGGAAATAGTGTTGCCAACAAGTCATGGAACTTGTCAAAGCATTTATTTTTTAAGGCGGAATAAGTAACCTGACACAGGACATAGATCAAATTAAATGTCATATATATATATATATATATATATATATATATTTATTTATTTATATATATATATACACACACACACAACAGCAATCTCCAATCAGAGGCACTCAGAGTCTGGAATATCGTAAATACTTCAAATAAGCATGTGCTTTAATGTGTCAAATTACATCAACCTGCATCCCAACGTTTCAGGGCACAAACGCCCCTTTGTCATGGTGAGCAAAACAGAAAGTGACTTTCTGTATTGCTACACCATCACAGAGTCTTAAAAATTAAAACCTGGCAACTGTATCACACATAATATTGTATAACTGCAAATATGCCTACTTGGTTTAATGTGCATCTGCCACACACTTTATGGCTTTTAAAGGTACACTAGTCACCTGACACTGGCTGATAAATTGCTAAGGAACAGCTGACACAGGTTTAGGACAATTGAATTTACATAGGGGTGCATGAAAAAGCTTGTGGCCACAGTTAATAAGAGTTAACCAAAGATTAACGCTGGGTAGTAATGGCGGCACTCAACAGGCTGATACCATGAATTGAAGAAGTAAATTTCAATGACTTATTCAATTCATGGTATCAGCCTGTTGAGTGCCGCCATTACTATGCTGGATTTTGGTGATTCCCTGTGAATTCATGAGGAGGGCACCGCAGCATTATAAAATTGGTGACTAGTGCGGGGTTATTTGGACTGCATGTATATGTGTATGTGTATGTGTATATATATATATATATATATATATATATGACATTTAATTTTATCTGTGTTCTTTACAAATACTCTATGCCGTATTCACTTCTCGGTGCATTTGTGGATGTGCATTATATACATTTTGTTCATGTGATGACCCTGGGGTTTAATTACGGTGCTTCTAATCGTGTTAGTGCCCGATAGTTGAAAGGGCAACACTTTTACTAACAAGACCTAGTCTTGGAAAACCATTGCTCTTTTAAATAGCATTGCATAAACGTGATCAGAAGCACCATGTTTTACAACCTCAGGCTTAGTAAATAAACCCCCTCGAAGTTAAACCTAGGCGATTCCTCTGAATGAGTGTATTGGACATGATAAAAAGCAAATATAATGGCTATACAGCGCTTTACGGGCATGCTGGGACTTGTAGATCCACTACAGCTAATTGACGTCATCTTCAGGTATTTTATGTCACGAGGGTCACTGGTTAAAGCATTGTAGTCCCCAATGTTTATTTTTTTGTGTTATTACTTTAGAAAACTTTAAGACCTCTCGGTGAAAGGACAAGTGGTGTAATGGAACGTGCTGTTGGGGAATGTGCTTGCATTAACCTTAGGCTGCCCTGTCAGGAACAACTACATTCAAATCTGAGAGGTGATTTAAGTTGATTACAAGGACAGAAGAAACCTATGAGTCACACTTTCAGATAACAAAAAGAGCAGTACCCGGTATCCTCGGACAGACATAGATGATCAGTTTATGTGAACTATAAACCATTCGTTTTGTCAATACATTCCTAGTAAGTAGACCTGTACACAGTTGTAATCAGTAAGTCTTCCTGCCCAGTCAGACACCCAGTGTTGGTGCCTAAGACATAAGTGTTATGCACACCAGTGCCTGCAGGAAAGTACTGGTGTCAGAACTGTTATGCACTCCAGTATCTGCAGGAATGTACTGGTGTTTGAACTGTTATGCAAAACAAATGGACTCACAGACAAACTGGGGAATATGACATAACGTACACAGAAGGTAATAGGGTAACAAAATACACACAAAGTGAACAGAGAAGCCCAGAGGCTAAGGAACTGGGTATCTCCCTTGTATTAGAACTGCACAGATGGAAAAAGCAAGATGTTGTGTTTTAATACGTAGAGAACCTGAAATGCTGTTGCTAAGGGCAACAGCAAAACCCTAAAGGGTTACCAACGGGTGTGGCAGTAAACTCCTTGGTCAGAGATGGAATGATAGACACAAGGAGAGTCTCCACAATCCTATTTCTCACTTGCAGTGCACAGGTTTTAGCTTACTGCCACTAAACTGACCCCTGACACCTAGCACAGTGAGACAGGATTAGACAGGCAAGTCTTAGAATACAGCCGCAAACTTGCTAAGTTCACAGAGTAGTAACAGAACCCCAGCAAGCTAAACGACTGACTCCAGTCTTACTGCTAGGTCTGGATTGGCAGAGTGTAATACCAAATCCCCAGGCCTATTTGCAGTAAGCAACAAACAAATACAAAGCTACACAGTACTGGCTAACTTTCATGAACTGACTAACCAACAAAGATTCAGCAGCATCTGCTTACCCTGAAAAGAGGCCTTATAAAGCAGGTGCTGTCCACGCCCCACTCAGACCTCACAGACTGTGAGCACAAAAACCAGCACCGGATCCCCTGCCGTGCACAGAGCCTATAACCACTGCACAGCAAAAGACCCGAACCGGAGTATCAGCTGCGCTCAGGTTACTCCACTAGCACTTGTCTCCCGGTTGCCATGACGACGTGGCAGCACAGGGCAGGAGACCCTAACAGTACCCCCCCTCTGACGAGGGGTCAAAGAACCCCTACCACCGGGTTTATCGGGGAACTGCGAGAAGAAAGAGCGTATCAGTCTGGGGGCATGAAGATCACAACTGCGCACCCACGACCGCTCCTCCGGGCCATACCCCTTCCAGTGCACCAAAAATGACAGCCGACCCCGAACCACCTTGGAGTCAAGAATCCTTTCAACAACAAACTCCCTCTGGCCACGTATCAGAAGAGGGGAAGGTCTTCCACTGGAAGAAGGATTACTAATCGCCCGTTTTAAAAGGGAACAATGAAATGTTTTATTGATACCCAAAGAACGGGGCAGATCTAACTGAAATGCCACCGGATTGATAACCCTGGTGATCTTATAAGGGCCGATGAACCGGGGCCCTAACTTATGAGATGGCTGTCTCAACTTCAAATTCTTGGTAGACAACCAGACGAAGTCTCCTAATTTGAAGCTGCAGGGTCTTTTCCGCTTATCAAAAACCCTTTTGGTCACTAATGACACAGACACAAGGGCTTTCTTCACTTTCCGCCAAATACCTCTAAGGACCGAAACCACAGAGGAACCACCAGGCGTGGAGTCCAGGGGGTCAAAAGAATTGGCCTTAGGATGATGCCCATACACACAAAGGAAGGGAGAGATCCCTGTAGCAGAGTGAGCCGCGTTGTTATAGGCAAACTCCGCCATGGACAGATGAGCAACCCAGTCAGTCTGACACTTGGAGACATAACACCTGAGGAACTGCTCCAAGGACTGGTTCACCCTTTCAGTCTGCCCATTAGACTGCGGATGGTAGCCTGACGACAAGCTGACAGAAATCTGGAGATCGGAACAAAATGCCCTCCAGAATTTGGCCACAAACTGGGATCCGCGGTCAGAGACCACATCAAGTGGCAACCCGTGGAGACGCACAACATGCAGCATAAATAATTCAGACAGGCATCTGGCTGATGGCAGCCCAACCAGTGGAACGAAGTGCGCCATCTTCGAAAACCTGTCAACGACAACCCAGATGGCTGTCATCCCCGAGGATTTGGGCAAGTCCACCACAAAATCCATTGAAATGTGGGTCCATGGCTTAGATGGGATAGAGAGTGGATGTAATGGGCCAACAGGAACCCCTCTAGGAGTCTTATTTCGGGCACAGATGTCACATGCCCGAACCCACTGATCCACATCCTTAGCCACCGAGGGCCACCACACCGCCCTAGATAGCAACTCCCGAGTTCTGGCAATACCCGGGTGACCTGCCGACTTCTTGGCATGGAATTCCAGGAACACTCGCTGTCTTAACCTAGGAGGCACAAACAAAAGACCTACCGGAAGGTCTGGAGGAGCCTGCTCCTGTGCTCTAAGGACTAATGATAAGAGGTCCTGGGTAATGCCCACTTTAATACATGATGGGGAAACAATGGGCAACGGCTCCTCGGTGGTCTCCTGGATTGGAGCAAAACTCCGCGAGAGCGCATCAGCCTTGATGTTTTTTGACCCAGGGCGATATGTTATCAAAAAATTAAAGCGAGCAAAAAACAAAGCCCATCGTGCCTGCCTGGCATTGAGACGCTTCGCTGACTCTAAATATGCCAGATTCTTATGGTCAGTGAGAATTGAGACCACAAACTTAGCCCCCTCAAGCCAGTGTCTCCACTCCTCGAGTGCATCCTTAATAGCCAACAATTCCCGGTTACCCACGTCATAATTCATCTCGGCAGGCGAAAATTTACGGGAAAAGTAAGCACAGGGATGAAGGCGATTATCAGACACTCCCATCTGAGAAAGCACTGCCTCAATACCCATCTCAGAGGCATCCACCTCCACCACAAAAGGACGCTCTGGATCTGGGTGTCGCAGCACCTTGGCCGAAACAAATGCCCTTTTGAGACGGGCAAAAGCCGCTTTAGCCTCACAAGACCAGTGAGCAACATCCGCCCCTTTCTTAGTGAGTGTCACCAAGGGCGCCACTATAGACGAAAATCCAGCGATAAATCGTCTATAAAAATTTGCAAAGCCCAGGAAACGCTGAAGCGCCTTCAAACTAGTGGGCTGCACCCAATCCAGGACTGCCTGTACCTTGGAACCCTCCATTTGGAAACCTTCTGGGGAGATAATATATCCTAGAAATGCGATTTGCTGAACTTCAAATTCGCACTTCTCCAGCTTTGCCCCAAGCCGGTGGTCTCTGAGTTTCTGTAGGACTAAGCGTACATGCTTCCGATGTTCCTCCAGGGAATGGGAGAAGATTAGGATGTCATCTAAGTATACAACTAAGAATCTATCCAAATATTCCCTGAGCACATCATTCATGAAATCCTGGAAGACTGCCGGGGCATTACAGAGCCCAAAAGGCATCACCAAATATTCATAATGCCCTGAGTGGGTATTAAAGGCAGTCTTCCATTCATCCCCCTCTCTTATTTGGATTAGATTGTACGCACCGCATAGGTCAATCTTAGAAAAAATGGTGGCAGTACGAAGCTGGTCAAACAAGACCGAAATGAGAGGCAGTGGGTATGAGTTTTTAATCGTGATACGGTTCAATTCCCTGAAGTCGATGCAGGGTCGCAACGAACCGTCCTTTTTACCCACGAAGAAGAACCCCGACCCAACTGGAGACTGTGAAGGTCTGATAAATCCCTTAGCCAAGTTCTCCTGAATGTACTCTGCCATAGCCTGAGTCTCAGGACGTGACAGGGAGTACAACCTGCTCTTGGGAAGCTTAGCATTTGGCAACAAATCAATGGCACAGTCATAGGGGCGATGGGGAGGTAGTACCTCTGCAACTTTTTTGGAGAACACGTCCGCAAAATCTGCATAACACCCTGGCAATCCTGGCAAACTTAGCTGCGAGAGCCTGACTGGAAGGCTCAAGCAACTCCTGAAACAATCAGTACCCCAACTAAGAATCTCCCCAGAGACCCAGTCAAATTGAGGATTGTGGGCCCTTAACCAGGGTAACCCCAACACCAATGGGGCAAAAGTACAGACAGTCACATAAAAGGACAATTTTTCAGAGTGTGTGGCTCCAATAAACAAAGAAATCTGGCTAGTGCAAGAGGTAATTTTACCTTGGGATAATGGTTCCCCGTTTAACCCACAAATCTCAATTTCCGATGCCAAGGGTACTAAGGGAACAGAGTGTTTCAGGGCGAATTGGCGGTCCATAAAAACCCCGTCGGCCCCACTGTCCACAAAGGCCTCAGTCTTGACAGTTTGACCGAGGATCTTCAAGGTCACCGGAATGATAAAAGTCTTCTTGGGAAATTCTGACTTCTGGCCTGACAGGATATTTCCCATCACCCTCAGGCCCTGAAGTTTTCCGGCTTTTCTGGGCATGATACTACCACATGACCTTTATTCCCACAGTACAAACACAACCCCTGCTGTCTCCTCCGCGTCTTCTCACGCGAGGAGAGGCGGGTAGCCCCAATCTGCATAGGCTCCTCAGAAAATTCCTCAGAGTCTGAGGTTCCCTTGGGAAGGAAGGAAATCTCAGTCTCCCTTTCAAGCCTACGCTCTCTCAGCCGTCTATCCACCCGGATGGATAACTGCATGAGCTGATCCAAGCTATCAGGCAAGGGATATTGTACCAGTTGGTCCTTTATCTGGTTAGAAAGACCTCTTCGGTACTGGTGTCTCAGGGCTGTGTCATTCCACTGGGTATCATGGGCCAACCTCCGAAACTCCGTACAGTAAACCTCAACTGGCCTTCGCCCTTGCTTAAGGATCGAAATCTGAGCCTCGGCTGAGGCCGTCTTGTCAGGGTCATCATACAACATGCCCAGTGCCGTAAAAAGCATCAACACTTTTAAGCGACGGACAGTCAGGCTGCAACCCATATGCCCAGACCTGTGGGTCTCCTTGTAGCAAGGAAATCACTATGCCCACCCGCTGAATCTCCGACCCAGAAGACTGAGGCCTAAGCCGGAAGTATAGCTTGCAGCTCTCCTTGAAACAAAAGAACTGCGAGCGATCTCCAGAAAAACGATCCGGGAGATTTACTTTCGGCTCCTTAACCCCTGCAGGTGCTGCTGCTGCGAGAGCTCCGCCAGCAGCCTGGGAGGTGTGCATTTTAATGGACAAATCATTAAATTGTCGAGTCAGGACCTGCACCTGATCGACCACCTGTTGCAACGTATTTTGAGGGGTATGCTCCATATTCCCACAAAATTTCAACAGGAGTATTAGGCTGCTGAATATGTTATGCACACCAGTGCCTGCAGGAAAGTACTGGTGTCAGAACTGTTATGCACTCCAGTGTCTGCAGGAATGTACTGGTGTTTGAACTGTTATGCAAAACAAATGGACTCACAGACAAACTGGGGAATATGACATAACGTACACAGAAGGTAATAGGGTAACAAAATACACACAAAGTGAACAGAGAAGCCCAGAGGCTAAGGAACTGGGTATCTCCCTTGTATTAGAACTGCACAGATGGAAAAAGCAAGATGTTGTGTTTTAATACGTAGAGAACCTGAAATGCTGTTGCTAAGGGCAACAGCAAAACCCTAAAGGGTTACCAACGGGTGTGGCAGTAAACTCCTTGGTCAGAGATGGAATGATAGACACAAGGAGAGTCTCCACAATCCTATTTCTCACTTGCAGTGCACAGGTTTTAGCTTACTGCCACTAAACTGACCCCTGACACCTAGCACAGTGAGACAGGATTAGACAGGCAAGTCTTAGAATACAGCCGCAAACTTGCTAAGTTCACAGAGTAGTAACAGAACCCCAGCAAGCTAAACGACTGACTCCAGTCTTACTGCTAGGTCTGGATTGGCAGAGTGTAATACCAAATCCCCAGGCCTATTTGCAGTAAGCAACAAACAAATACAATGCTACACAGTACTGGCTAACTTTCATGAACTGACTAACCAACAAAGATTCAGCAGCATCTGCTTACCCTGAAAAGAGGCCTTATAAAGCAGGTGCTGTCCACGCCCCACTCAGACCTCACAGACTGTGAGCACAAAAACCAGCACCGGATCCCCTGCCGTGCACAGAGCCTATAACCACTGCACAGCAAAAGACCCGAACCGGAGTATCAGCTGCGCTCAGGTTACTCCACTAGCACTTGTCTCCCGGTTGCCATGACGACGTGGCAGCACAGGGCAGGAGACCCTAACAATAAGGCACCAACCCCAAACCCCCCCACCCCCTCCACCCCGCAGTTTAAACCCTAACTTCCCTTTCCTCTGCAGCCTATCCCTCCCCCTAGTGCCTAACCATAATCCTCCTAACCCAGTATATACAGTACATTCGGGATCCGTCAGCTGCCAGAATCTTGACTGTACCCCTTTTTTTTATATGCCACCATTGGTCACATCATGGAAACTTGTAGGTGCAGATTTACCGTTTTGAGTATGGCCTCCAGAGTGAACGATTGAACGTCTGTATATACACAAAAACTTCAGCGACTCCCCATAACACACCTATAAGAAGGATAATCTCCATGTTAGCTTAGCCACCTCCCGGTCACTGCCCAGGAACCCTCAGCATTTTAACAAGACGTCTGTGACACCATGCGTCTCCATCCAAACAACACCTTAGTGCGTACACTCCACGATGCGTATACACCATCAGAGTTTGTTGGGCGGGTTTTGCACATGTATTGTAGAAAACAATCGTTCAGCCCCATGAACATCGAATCTAAGTTATATTTCAATTTAGCCACTGTTTAAATATTGTTCATCCTCCTGTTCCGTTCCGTGTGTTGCACCATAGCTGTGTCCTTGCTTGTCCCCTTACATTTCTACTTTGACGTTAATATAGTCACAATAATATAACGCTCTCACTTTGCAATTGGAAAGACCTCTCTGGGCCAAAAAGTCTGTTCTGACAAATGAGGGAACACATTTTTGAATTTTATCATTCTTCTGTTTTATGGGCTGGAACTGATGCAATTCTCGCAGTAGTCTTCAGAGAAACATTTCAGTGTTCCAGTTAAGTTAAAGATCACTTTGAAATGTACCTTTCCTCACCTCACTTTACAATTGGTGTTCCAGTCAGAAGAGAATATTTTTTTTTCCTTTTACAATCTTCCCTCAAAACTTTAAAAGTTCTGTGATGCAGCTGCTGTAATGTTGCGGCCGTTTATTTTCCTGTATCGGGCGTGCAGGATAGACGTTTTTGATGAAACCTAGTCTGTTTATTGTTTCATTTTCCTTTCATTTTTCAATATTGCATTTAATGACATTTTATAATACATACGCGGGATTTCAATTAGCCACAGTAAAATACCCAGAGGGCTATCCCATTAGCCCTGAAAGCTGCCAATATGGGGGATTTTTTTCCATGCAAATTTTGTTTTTATTTCTTTGCTTCTACCTCCAGAATGTCTGGGATTTCTTCCACCAGGGTAGGTACTGCCTAAATCCAGGGCCGGCTTGACCATTAGGCAGCTTTAGGCGGCAGCCTAGGGGCGCCAGCCACTGGAGGGCACCACTAGCAAAAAACTGAAGAATGTCTCTGTATGCGGGTCAGTAATGAACTTACATATGGGATATGGAAGACATTAAGGAACTTACAAATATATGTGTGTCTGTGCGTATATATGTATGTATAATACACATACAATTAAAGGGATATAGCTGGCATCCTGGCTGACGGATTGCTGGAATACTGGTGCCAGAATCCCGACACCTGCCGATGCCAGAATCCTGACAGCTCGCATCCTGAATGTTAGTATGCCGGGGAGGGTTATGGTTAGGCTTGTGGGAGGGAAGGGCTAGGGTAAGGTTAATTAATTTCATTCAAAATGATGCCGCTGGTTGGGATGACACTGTCGGTATTCTGTCGGTATTCTGACTGGCAGCATCCCGTACCCAACCCCAATAAATTATCCCCACCAGACCCCAAATAGAGTATTATACAGTATATAAAGAATAGACGGCACTCAAGGACTTGTAAAGTGAAAATATATTGTCAACAAAGTCACCAAATTTTCTGACTTTGTTTACAATATATTTTGCCATTTTAAAAGTCCTTGAGTGTTATCCCTTTTCTCTGTATACAGTATGTATAATGATGCAATTCACCCCAGCGCACCTAGTGGCCACCTGCGTCTCCCCTCAGGTAGTGGTGATAGTGGGGGTTTTGCAGGTTAGGGGGCACTAGCCTGAAGCTTTGCCTAAGGTGCAGAGAGACCTTGCACCGGCCCTGCCTACATCCGCCCCTTTTCCCACCTGGTTCCCTGCCCTCCAAGGATTATTGAGCAGCCTTCAAGTGTACCCATTCCCATCAGGGCTGCAATCAGACATTGTGGGGCACGGAACTGACAAAATAGACAGGGCCTCCCGTCAGCAGCCTCTCACCTCCCCCTGCGTCCCTCCAGCAGCCTCTCACCTCCACCTGTGTCCTACCAGCAGCCTCTCACCTCCCCTTGCATCCCTCCAGCATTCTCTCACCTCCCTGCAAGCCCACTCCTTCCAGCAGATGATCACCTCCCCATGTCCCACTTCCTTCATCTCCTTACCTCCAGCAGCCACTCGCTTCCCCCTGTCCATCCAGTAGCATCTCCCCTGTCCATTCAGCAGCCTCTCATATTTCCCTGTGAACATCCAGCAGGAGTGGATTCGGCAATAGGCCTCTGGCTGCTTTTAGCATGCAGACTGGCAGGAGGCCATGAAGAGACAGCCTCAGTGGAATTTCAGATCTGGCGCCGGTCGCAGGCCAATCAGAGCTTGCAGGCTGAAAGCTTGCGGCCTGGTACCAAATCCACCTCGCTGCCACCTGCGCTCCCTTTTCTGTCTGGGCCAGAGACTGCAGTACCGGCAGTCACCCCCCCCCCCCCCCTTCACGGATGGCTGCCCTGCTTCCCATACACACACACTATACACCCACTCATACATACACAAACATAAATAAGCATGAAGACACAATGGTGGTCATTCCGAGTTGATCGCTCGCTAGCAGTTCTTAGCAGCCATGCAAACGCTATGCCGCCTCCCACTGGGAGTGTATTTTAGCTGAACGAATGTATCGCGGAGCACCTGCAAATATTTTTTCTGTAGTTTCAGAGTAGCTTTAGTCCTACTCAGCGCTTGCGATCACTTCAGGCTATTCAGTTCCGGATTTGACGTCACACACCCGCCCTGCGTTCGCCCAGCCACGCCTTCGTTTTCCCTGGCACGCCTGTGTTTTTCCGCACACTCCCTGAAAACGGTCAGTTGCCACCCAGAAACGCCCACTTCATGTCAATCACTCTGCGGCTGCCTGTGCGACTAAAAAGCATCGCTAGACCCTGTTCAAAACTGCATAATTCGTTGTGCCCGTACGTTGCGCGTGCGCTTTGCGCCGCATACGCATGCGCAGAACTGACATTTTTTAGCCTGATCCCTGTGCTGAGAACAAATGCAGCTAGCGATCAACTCGGAATGACCCCCAATATCCCTCCCTCCCCCCTCACACACGCATGCAACAATCACTGCTTATGCTGCTTCACACGCCTTTCATTCCATACAGATGTGTCCCCTTACATACTTGCTGCAGTCACACTAAACAACCCTTCCAAGTCGTGCCATGCCATGGCGGGACTTGGTAGAGTAGAACGTCTTTTTTTGCGTCTTTTGCAGCGAAAATGCATCTTAGATGCAATGTAATATATTAGAACGCACAAGCAACTTCTGCTGATTAAAGTGATATGTGACATGCATATGTGTAATAGCGGCTGTATCTGCATCTGAAATGAAACGTTACGGTATTTTTTGCAGCAAAATATATTTTCCAGCCTTGCAGAATGACAGCTTAATATTCACGAATGAATGGGTCAGTGGTAAAGTAGAGTCTAGAATTCTTGTACAGCACATTATTAGTGAAAATCCTTATTGGCAAACCGGTCATAAGGGAAAAGCATGATAGATTGTGACCAACCTACAGTGTGCCATGTTTTGGTCATACTGTAGTCCTTATTTAAGAAGAATTCAATCCAAGAAAGTATAGAGGAAAACGAGAATAAAGAAAATTGGTTAGGGTTGCAGCAGAAATCAAGTTCAAAGACTGAGTGGGAGCAGGTCTTATCATTTTGCCAGTTTTCATGAATATCAATCACTCTGAGCCAATGCCTCATGAATTTTAGCCGTGCCTCATGAATATTGGTCAGGCCTCATGAATATTGGCCATGCCTCATGAATATTGGTCAGGCCTTATGAATATTGGTCAGGCCTCATGAATATTGGTCAGGGCTCATGAATATTGGTCAGGCCTCATGAATATTGGTCAGGGCTCATGAATATTGGTCAGGGCTCATGAATATTGGCCATATCCTCATGAATATTGGTCAGGCCTCATGAATATTGGTCAGGGCTCATGAATATTGGTCAGGCCTCATGAATATTGGTCAGGCCTCATGAATATTGGTTAGGCCTCATGAATATTGGTCAGGGCTCATGAATATTGGTCAGGGCCCATGAATATTGGCCATATCCTCATGAATATTGGTCAGGCCTCATGAATATTGGTCAGGCCTCATGAATATTGGTCCTGAAATTCCCCAGTGATGACACTGGACACTGGTAGACCCATTAGGGTTGCTTTATCTCTTCAATTTTGATTCCACCCACCTAATGGCTGCCTTCCTTGTGTGTAGATGGGGTGTGGTTCGTTGGGTTGACAGTAACTAGATCAACTAAGTGATGTCGACCTAAAGACCGGATACCGTGCAGATGACACTTTTAAAGTTATTTCTCTATAACATCACAAAGGATGTCCGAATAAAAGTCCAGTGGCAATCGCTGGCCAGGCAGAAAGACCGTAGCACTCTATCAGTACTCTGTTTCATTGTCAAATCAATTTCTAGAGCGTGAGGTCAGTAATGATGTCGGAGGGAGACAAAGGTCCGCTCTGTAGTCTACAAGTAAAGTAATCAGGACGGACAGGCGACTGGTTGGCCGGCATCACCTATTATGGCACATATCACATTTTCATTTGATGTAACTTTGAATATTTAGTCTCTCTCTATAAATGCATCATTTTATTCTAAATGGAAACTTGAGGAGATCAATAAAAGATAAAAGGTCATTGAATTGAATCCATTCTGTAGAGAACTCTCATAAGCGCGTTTTGATGGCAAAGCCTGACAGCTAAAAACTCTGTTCTGAATGTAATTTCCCCATATACCGGGGTGAAAAATGAAGCATTGTGCGATCTCTGAAAGAATATTCATTTTATAAGGATATCTCAGGGATATAGTTAGGAATTAACCATATGTTATCTTGTAGGGAATAATTTCTCATTCACAAATGGCAGGCTTGGGGCTTTTATAGCAAGAGTTTCTATTTGAATATGTCATTGGAATTATTTTACTCCCTCAATAGCCTCCTGCCTGAATAATGGAAGATCAGGAATAAAGGAACCCGTCTATCATTAGAGTAACATTTTTCATCATTAGAAATAATTAGAAATGTTTTCATGTAATTTCCCTCCTTATGTTCCTATTTGTAAATCTTTGAGATAATGCAGTTTAAAGGGCCTAATTCAAGGTTGATTGCAGAACAACATTTTCCTCTAATGGGCAAAACCATGTGCACTGCAAGGGGGGCAGATGTAACATGTGCAGAAAGTTATATTTGGGTGGGGTGTGTTCAAACTGAAATCTAAATTGCAGTGTAAAGAATAAAGCAGCCGGTATTTACCCTGCATAGAAACAATATAACCCATCCAAATCTAACTCACTCTGCACATGTTACATCTGCCCCACCTGCACTACACATGGTTTTGCCCATTAGAGGAAAATGATGTTTTGCAATCAATCTTGAATAAGGCCCATAGGGAGAGTTTTTAAATGATTTAAAATGTGAGCGCTGTTATTTTTTTATGGTTTGGACCATTTTCAGAAGCATTGTCCCCTTGCCTAGGTGTGGTATAGGTGTTTCTTTGTTATAAATTAAACTGACTACTGTAAGCAGGGCCTGACTTACTGCTAGGTCCGCCAGGTGCCTGCCTAGGGCCCGTCGGGTCCCAGGGAGCCCGAACTCCACCAAAATCCGTCCCGGGCCATCACAAAGCCTTCTTGAAACTAGCGGCGGTGCAGCCAGTGCATTGCACTAGGTCCCGCTGCAATGACGGGGCCCACAGCCTCCAACACTATAATGAGTCAGACTAACCCCCTGGCACCCCTGGTGATTCCTTCCCCGAGTCTGCCAGTGACTGCATCTTACTGGGTCAGGTCTCCTCCGCTGCTTTGGCTGCCTGGTGCCGCTCTGATCATCCAGCAGCTGCTGTGCTGGGATTTTCTCCGCTGGTGGTCCCTGGTGCAGGCATGCATTGGCTCCTCCCTGTTGACCTCTGCAGCCTTGTGGAGGCCTATGTGCTGTATTATCCTGGTGTTGGGGGCTAAATTAGCTGGTTTCAGGTGCCATGAACCCAATAAATGTAGCAGCCCTCATCGCACCCACGACTTATTACGGGTGCAACTACATTGCCGTACAAACAGTTGCACCCACAATCCATTGGAATTACATTGTGCGATGGCGGGTGTGACATGCTACATATGTCGTTTTGATGCTTGTGCGCACGCATCGCGGCTACGATGAAGGCTGCTACATCGGTATGTCTGGGAACATATCCTGGATTCTATATGTTAACATCCAAAAACAGTTAATTTTAACAAACGAGAAAAAGGGGCTCTGTATAGCTCCAGGCGTTAAAGCCGGAGGTTACCACCCTTTTTCACACCCGTTAAAGTAATGGGTCTGATTGAATTCCCTCTTTTAGTATCAACTAGCTGAATACCCGTGCTTCGCCACGGAATTTAAAGAATAATGCCAATCTTTGTCAGGCCGCACATCTGGGCCTCTCCGGATTGATGCTGTAAAAATGCTGGTGCTGAGGAGAATAATCCGCCTCCTTCTCTCTCCTCGTCCCACCTCTGATGCTGCCCTGCTCAGTGCTGTAAATGCTGGTGCTGAGGAGAATAATCTGCCTCCTTCTCTCTCCTCGTCCCTCCTCTGATGCTGCCCTGCTCAGTGCTGTAAATGCTGGTGCTGAGGAGAATAATCTGCCTCCTTCTCTGCCCCGTCCCACCTCTGATGCTGCCCTGCTCAGTGCTGTAAATGCTGGTGCTGAGGAGAATAATTCGCCTTCTTCTCTGCCCCGTCCCGCCTCTGATGCTGCCCTGCTCAGTGCTGTAAATGCTGGTGCTGAGGAGAATAATCCGCCTCCTCCTCTACCCCGTCCCGCCTCTGATGCTGCCCTGCTCAGTGCTGTAACTGCTGGTGCTGAGGAGAATAATCCGCCTCCTTCTCTGCCCCGTCCTGCCTCTGGTGCTGCCCTGCTCAGTGCTGTAACTGCTGGTGCTGAGGAGAATAATCCGCCTCCTTCTCTGCCCCGTCCCGCCTCTGATGCTGCCCTGCTCAGTGCTGTAACTGCTGGTGCTGAGGAGAATAATCCACCTCTTTCTCTGCCCCGTCCCGCCTCTGATGCTGCCCTGCTCAGTGCTGTAACTGCTGGTGCTGAGGAGAATAATCCACCTCTTTCTCTGCCCCGTCCCACCTCTGATGCTGCCCTGCTCAGTGCTGTAACTGCTGGTGCCGAGGAGAATAATCCGCCTCCTTCTCTGTCCTGTCCCGCCTCTGATGCTGCCCTGCTCAGTGCTGTAACTGCTGGTGCTGAGGAGAATAATCCACCTCCTTCACTGTCCCGTCCCGCCTCTGATGCTGCCCTGCTCAGTGCTGTAACTGCTGGTGCTGAGGAGAATAATCCGCCTCCTTCTCTGCCCCGTCCCGCCTCTGATGCTGCCCTGCTCAGTGCTGTACATGCTGGTGATGAGGAGAATAATCCACCTCCTTCACTGTCCCGTCCCGCCTCTGATGCTGCCCTGCTCAGTGCTGTAACTGCTGGTGCTGAGGAGAATAATCCACCTCCTTCTCTGCCCCGTCCTGCCTCTGATGCTGCCCTGCTCAATGCTGTACATGCTGGTGCTGAGGAGAATAATCCACCTCCTTCACTGTCCCGTCCCGCCTCTGATGCTGCCCTGCTCAGTGCTGTAACTGCTGGTGCTGATGAGAATAATCTGCCTCCTTCTCTGCCCCGTCCCACCTCTGATGCTGCCCTGCTCAGTGCTGTAACTGCTGGTGCTGAGGAGAATAATCCACCTCCTTCTCTGCCCTGTCCCACCTCTGATGCTGCCCTGCTCAGTGCTGTAACTGCTGGTGCTGAGGAGAAAAATCCGCCTCCTTCTCTGTCCCGTCCTGTCTCTGATGCTGTCCTGCTCAGTGCTGTAAATGCTGGTGCTGAGGAGAATAATCTGCCTCCTTCCCTGCCCCGTCCTGCCTCTGACGCTGCCCTGCTCAGTGCTGTAACTTCTGGTGCTGAGGAGAATAATCCGCCTCCTTCTCTGCCCCGTCCCACCTCTGATGCTGTCCTGCTCAGTGCTGTAACTGCTGGTGCTGAGGAGAAAAATCCGCCTCCTTCTCTGCCCCGTCCCACCTCTGATGCTGTCCTGCTCAGTGCTGTAAATGCTGGCGCTGAGGAGAATAATCCGCCTTCTTCTCTGCCCCGTCCCGCCTCTGATGCTGCCCTGCTCAGTGCTGTAACTGCTGGTGCTGAGGAGAATAATCTGCCTCCTTCTCTCTCCTCGTCCCACCTCTGATGCTGCCCTGCTCAGTGCTGTAAATGCTGATGCTGAGGAGAATAATCCGCCTCCTTCTCTGCCCCGTCCCACCTCTGATGCTGTCCTGCTCAGTGCTGTAACTTCTGGTGCTGAGGAGAATAATCCGCCTCCTTCTCTGCCCCGCCCCGCCTCTGATGCTGCCCTGCTCAGTGCTGTAACTGCTGGTGCTGAGGAGAATAATCCGCCTCCTTCTCTGCCCCGTCCCACCTCTGATGCTGTCCTGCTCAGTGCTGTAAATGCTTGCGCTGAGGAGAATAATCCGCCTTCTTCTCTGCCCCGTCCCGCCTCTGATGCTGCCCTGCTCAGTGCTGTAACTGCTGGTGCTGAGGAGAATAATCCGCCTCCTTCTCTCTCCTCGTCCCACCTCTGATGCTGCCCTGCTCAGTGCTGTAAATGCTGGTGCTGAGGAGAATAATCTGCCTCCTTCTCTGCCCCGTCCCGCCTCTGATGCTGCCCTGCTCATTGCTGTAACTGCTGGTGCTGAGGAGAATAATCCCCCTCCTTCTCTGCCCCGTCCCTCCTCTGATGCTGCCCTGCTCAGTGCTGTACATGCTGGTGCTGAGGAGAATAATCCGCCTCCTTCTCTGCCCCGTCCCGCCTCTGATGCTGCCCTGCTCAGTGCTGTAACTGCTGGTGCTGAGGAGAATAATCCACCTCCTTCACTGTCCCGTCCCGCCTCTGATGCTGCCCTGCTCAGTGCTGTAACTGCTGGTGCTGAGGAGAATAATCTGCCTCCTTCTCTGCCCCGTCCCGCCTCTGATGCTGCCCTGCTCAGTGCTGTAACTGCTGGTGCTGAGGAGAATAATCCGCCTCCTTCTCTGCCCCGTCCTGCCTCTGATGCTGCCCTGCTCAGTGCTGTAACTGCTGGTGCTGAGGAGAATAATCCGCCTCCTTCTCTGCCCCGTCCTGCCTCTGATGCTGCCCTGCTCAGTGCTGTAACTGCTGGTGCTGAGGAGAATAATCCGCCTCCTTCTCTGCCCCGTCCTGCCTCTGATGCTGCCCTACTCAGTGCTGTAACTGCTTGTGCTGAGGAGAATAATCCGCCTCCTCCTCTGTCCCGTCCTGTCTCTGATGCTGCCCTGCTCAGTGCTGTAAATGCTGGTGCTGAGGAGAATAATCTGCCACCTTCTCTGCCCCGTCCCGCCTCTGATGCTGCCCTGCTCAGTGCTGTAAATGCTTGTGCTGAGGAGAATAATCCGCCTCCTCCTCTGCCCCGTCCCACCTCTGATGCTGCTGTGCTCAGTGCTGTAACTGCTGGTGCTGAGGAGAATAATCTGCCTCCTTCTCTGTCCTGTCCTGCCTCTGATGCTGCCCTGCTCAGTGCTGTAACTGCTGGTGCTGAGGAGAATAATCCCCCTCCTTCTCTGCCCCGTCCCTCCTCTGATGCTGCCCTGCTCAGTGCTGTACATGCTGGTGCTGAGGAGAATAATCCGCCTCCTTCTCTGCCCCGTCCCGCCTCTGATGCTGCCCTGCTCAGTGCTGTAACTGCTGGTGCTGAGGAGAATAATCCACCTCCTTCACTGTCCCGTCCCGCCTCTGATGCTGCCCTGCTCAGTGCTGTAACTGCTGGTGCTGAGGAAAATAATCTGCCTCCTTCTCTGCCCCGTCCCGCCTCTGATGCTGCCCTGCTCAGTGCTGTAACTGCTGGTGCTGAGGAGAATAATCCGCCTCCTTCTCTGCCCCGTCCTGCCTCTGAGGCTGCCCTGCTCAGTGCTGTAACTGCTGGTGCTGAGGAGAATAATCCGCCTCCTTCTCTGCCCCGTCCTGCCTCTGATGCTGCCCTGCTCAGTGCTGTAACTGCTGGTGCTGAGGAGAATAATCCGCCTCCTTCTCTGCCCCGTCCTGTCTCTGATGCTGTCCTGCTCAGTGCTGTAAATGCTGGTGCTGAGGAGAATAATCCCCTCCTCCTCTGTCCCGTCCTGTCTCTGATGCTGTCCTGCTCAGTGCTGTAAATGCTGGTGCTGAGGAGAATAATCTGCCTCCTTCCCTGCCCCGTCCTGCCTCTGATGCTGCCCTGCTCAGTGCTGTAACTGCTGGTGCTGAGGAGAAAAATCCGCCTCCTTCTCTGTCCCGTCCTGTCTCTGATGCTGTCCTGCTCAGTGCTGTAACTGCTGGTGCTGAGGAGAATAATCCGCCTCCTTCTCTGCCCCGTCCCGCCTCTGGTGCTGCCCTACTCAGTGCTGTAACTGCTGGTGCTGAGGAGAGTAATCCGCCTCCTTCTCTGCCCCGTCCCACCTCTGATGCTGCTGCGCTCATTGCTGTAACTGCTGGTGCTAAGGAGAATAACCTGCCTCCTTCTCTGCCCTGTCCCGCCTCTGATGCTGCCCTGCTCAGTGCTGTAACTGCTGGTGCTGAGGAGAATAATCCGCCTCCTTCTCTGCCCCGTCCCGCCTCTGATGCTGCCCTGCTCAGTGCTGTACATGCTGGTGCTGAGGAGAATAATCCACCTCCTTCACTGCCCCGTCCCACCTCTGATGCTGCCCTGCTCAGTGCTGTAACTGCTGGTGCTGAGGAGAATAATCCGCCTCCTTCTCTGCCCCGTCTCGCCTCTGATGCTGCCCTGCTCAGTGCTGTACATGCTGGTGCTGTGGAGAATAATCCGCCTCCTTCTCTGCCCCGTCCTGCCTCTGATGCTGCCCTGCTCAGTGCTGTAACTGCTGGTGCTGAGGAGAATAATCCGACTCCTTCTCTGCCCCGTCCCGCCTCTGATGCTGCCCTGCTCAGTGCTGTACATGCTGGTGCTGAGGAGATTAATCCGCCTCCTTCTCTGCACCATCCTGCCTCTGATGCTGCCCTGCTCAGTGCTGTAACTGCTGGTGCTGAGGAGAATAATCCGCCTTACCTGTGGGTGCCTCTGCGCTTACACATGGGTGCCTCTGCCCCTACCCATGTGTAGTCTATCCTTACCTGTAGGTACCTCTGCCCCTACCCATGGGTGCCTCTGCCCCTACCCATGGGTGCCTCTGCCCCTACCATGGGTGCCTCTGTCCCTACCCGTGGGTGCCTCTGCCCCTACCCATGTGTGCCTTTGCCCCTACCCGTGGGTGCCTCCACCCTGACACGTGGGTGCCTCTGCCCCAACCCATGTGTGCCTCTGTGCAAATTGCTCTAGGCATTCCAGAGTTATGCCCGAAGAGTATGCATTTTTACATGTCACCCCCTTCCCACCCGCATTCCAGAGTTATGCTGGAACATATATATATATATATATATATATATATATATATATATATACATACATACGATCATATAGATAGATAGATAGATAGATAGATAGATAGATAGATAGATAGAGATACAATACAATAGTATATTTAAGTCCCTGTACTGGATTTTGATTCTTTATGCACTTACTACTATAACTACGGTATATTATTTTGTTCCTAGCATTATTATGTACACAGTCACACCGGTTTTAATACAGATTTATGAAGCATGGCCGTTTTATTTATTTATTTATTTAATATTAATGAGAAGAACAGTATTGTTTTATTGAGGCTTTGTCGCTGTCCTCACAATTGAATTCATGTTTGAACGTGCTCCTAAATACAGAAATTGCATTTTGTATGTTCTCACGTTTGGCTTATTTTCTACCATAAAGCCTGAATTCTGTAAACATAGGTGTGACTATTTCTGTACTTACAGCGTAATCCTCAATAAATGGACATTTTTTTTGTCGCTTTTGATGTCTATATGAGATTTTATTTCCCTGTGAGAACGTAACTGGTCTGGAGACATGCAATAGACACCCTGGCCAGCTAGAGCTACTACACATCGTCCTCTTAGTGTAGAGTTGTGAAAGTAGCGTGCATGGGTAGTGTGCTTGCATGTAACAGTAACAAGTGTCGGTATGGGGGCTGTGCACCAGTGCAGAATAATGAATTGCTCATATCCGCTCGGCTGGTATTTGGTCGGCACGCACAGGCTGCATTGTAGGTGGGTAGCATTAATCATCAATAATTTACATATTTAAACACCACGTTTTAGAAAGGGATTATGTGAATTAAGTTCTTGCAAATGATTTCTACAGTACCTCTGTTACTGGCCGCTCCCCCTGTAAGACGTAATGTGAGCAGAAATAGGCTGCCATACAGTACCTCTGTTACTGGCCGCTCCCCCTGTAAGACGTAATGTGAGCAGACATAGGCTGCCATACAGTACCTCTGTTACTGGCTGCTCCCCCTGTAAGACGTAATGTGAGCAGACATAGGCTGCCATACAGTACCTCTGTTACTGGCCACTCCCCCTGTAAGACGTAATGTGAGCAGACATAGGCTGCCATACAGTACCTCTGTTACTGGCCACTCCCCCTGTAAGACGTAATGTGAGCAGACATAGGCTGCCATACAGTACCTCTGTTACTGGCCATTCCCCCTGTAAGACGTAATGTGAGCAGACATAGGCTGCCATACAGTACCTCTGATACTGGCCGCTCCCCCTGTAAGACGTAATGTGAGCAGACATAGGCTGCCATACAGTACCTCTGTTACTGGCCGCTCCCCCTGTAAGACGTAATGTGAGCAGACATAGGCTGCCATACAGTACCTCTGTTACTGGCCGCTCCCCCAGTAACACGTAATGTGAGCAGACATAGGCTGCCATACAGTACCTCTGTTACTTGCCGCTCCCCCTGTAAGACGTAATGTGAGCAGACATAGGCTGCCATACAGTACCTCTGTTACTTGCCGCTCCCCCTGTAAGACGTAATGTGAGCAGACATAGGCTGCCATACAGAACCTCTTTTACTGGCCGCTCCCCCTGTAAGACGTAATGTGAGCAGACATAGACTGCCATACAGAACCTCTGTTACTGGCCACTCCCCCTGTAAGACGTAATGTGAGCAGACATAGGCTGCCATACAGTACCTCTGTTACTTGCCGCTCCCCCTGTAAGACGTAATGTGAGCAGACATAGGCTGCCATACAGAACCTCTTTTACTGGCCGCTCCCCCTGTAAGACGTAATGTGAGCAGACATAGACTGCCATACAGAACCTCTGTTACTGGCCACTCCCCCTGTAAGACGTAATGTGAGCAGACATAGACTGCCATACAGTACCTCTGTTACTGGCTGCTCCCCCTGTAAGACGTAATGTGAGCAGACATAGACTGCCATACAGTACCTCTGTTACTGGCCGCTCCCCCTGTAAGACGTAATGTGAGCAGCCATAGGCTGCCATACAGTAACTCTGTTACTGGCCGCTCCCCCTGTAAGACGTAATGTGAGCAGACATAGACTGCCATACAGTACCTCTGTTACTGGCCGCTCCCCCTGTAAGATGTAATGTGAGCAGACATAGGCTGCCATACAGAACCTCTGTTACTGGCCGCTCCCCCTGTAAGACGTAATGTGAGCAGACATAGACTGCCATACAGTACCTCTGTTACTGTCCGCTCCCCCTGTAAGATGTAATGTGAGCAGACATAGGCTGCCATACAGTACCTCTGTTACTGGCCGCTCCCCCTGTAAGACGTAATGTGTGCAGACATAGGCTGCCATACAGTACTTCTGTTACTGGCCGCTCCCCCTGTAAGACGTAATGTGAGCAGACATAGACTGCCATACAGTACCTCTGTTACTGGCCGCTCCCCCTGTAAGACGTAATGTGAGCAGACATAGGCTGCCATACAGTACCTCTGTTACTGGCCACTCCCCCTGTAAGACGTAATGTGAGCAGACATAGGCTGCCATACAGTACCTCTGTTACTGGCCGCTCCCCCTGTAAGACGTAATGTGAGCAGACATAGACTGCCATACAGTACCTCTGTTACTGGCCACTCCCCCTGTAAGACGTAATGTGAGCAGACATAGGCTGCCATACAGTACCTCTGTTACTGGCCACTCCCCCTGTAAGACGTAATGTGAGCAGACATAGGTTCTGTATCTGGCCACTCCCCCTGTAAGACGTAATGTGAGCAGACATAGACTGCCATACAGTACCTCTGTTACTGGCTGCTCCCCCTGTAAGACGTAATGTGAGCAGACATAGGCTGCCATACAGTACCTCTGTTACTGGCCACTCCCCCTGTAAGACGTAATGTGAGCAGACATAGACTGCCATACAGTACCTCTGTTACTGGCCACTCCCCCTGTAAGACGTAATGTGAGCAGACATAGGCAGCCATACAGTACCTCTGTTACTGGCCACTCCCCCTGTAAGACGTAATGTGAGCAGACATAGACTGCCATACAGTACCTCTGTTACTGGCCACTCCCCCTGTAAGACGTAATGTGAGCAGACATAGGCTGCCATACAGTACCTCTGTTACTGGCCGCTCCCCCTGTAAGACGTAATGTGAGCAGACATAGACTGCCATACAGTACCTCTGTTACTGGCCACTCCCCCTGTAAGATGTAATGTGAGCAGACATAGGCTGCCATACAGAACCTCTGTTACTGGCCGCTCCCCCTGTAAGAAGTAATGTGAGCAGACATAGACTGCCATACAGTACCTCTGTTACTGTCCGCTCCCCCTGTAAGATGTAATGTGAGCAGACATAGGCTGCCATACAGTACCTCTGTTACTGGCCGCTCCCCCTGTAAGACGTAATGTGTGCAGACATAGGCTGCCATACAGTACTTCTGTTACTGGCCGCTCCCCCTGTAAGACGTAATGTGAGCAGACATAGACTGCCATACAGTACCTCTGTTACTGGCCGCTCCCCCTGTAAGACGTAATGTGAGCAGACATAGGCTGCCATACAGTACCTCTGTTACTGGCCACTCCCCCTGTAAGACGTAATGTGAGCAGACATAGGCTGCCATACAGTACCTCTGTTACTGGCAACTCCCCCTGTAAGACGTAATGTGAGCAGACATAGGCTGCCATACAGTACCTCTGTTACTGGCCACTCCCCCTGTAAGACGTAATGTGAGCAGACATAGGCTGCCATACAGTACCTCTGTTACTGGCCACTCCCCCTGTAAGACGTAATGTGAGCAGACATAGGCTGCCATACAGTACCTCTGTTACTGGCAACTCCCCCTGTAAGACGTAATGTGAGCAGACATAGGCTGCCATACAGTACCTCTGTTACTGGCCGCTCCCCCTGTAAGACGTAATGTGAGCAGACATAGACTGCCATACAGTACCTCTGTTACTGGCAACTCCCCCTGTAAGACGTAATGTGAGCAGACATAGGCTGCCATACAGTACCTCTGTTACTGGCCACTCCCCCTGTAAGACGTAATGTGAGCAGACATAGGTTCTGTATCTGGCCACTCCCCCTGTAAGACGTAATGTGAGCAGACATAGACTGCCATACAGTACCTCTGTTACTGGCCACTCCCCCTGTAAGACGTAATGTGAGCAGACATAGGCTGCCATACAGTACCTCTGTTACTGGCCGCTCCCCCTGTAAGACGTAATGTGAGCAGACATAGGCTGCCATACAGTACCTCTGTTACTGGCCACTCCCCCTGTAAGACGTAATGTGAGCAGACATAGACTGCCATACAGTACCTCTGTTACTGGCCACTCCCCCTGTAAGACGTAATGTGAGCAGACATAGGCAGCCATACAGTACCTCTGTTACTGGCCACTCCCCCTGTAAGACGTAATGTGAGCAGACATAGACTGCCATACAGTACCTCTGTTACTGGCCACTCCCCCTGTAAGACGTAATGTGAGCAGACATAGACTGCCATACAGTACCTCTGTTACTGGCCACTCCCCCTGTAAGACGTAATGTGAGCAGACATAGGCAGCCATACAGTACCTCTGTTACTGGCCACTCCCCCTGTAAGACGTAATGTGAGCAGACATAGACTGCCATACAGTACCTCTGTTACTGGCCACTCCCCCTGTAAGACGTAATGTGAGCAGACATAGACTGCCATACAGCACCTCTGTTACTGGCCACTCCCCCTGTAAGACGTAATGTGAGCAGACATAGACTGCCATACAGTACCTCTGTTACTGGCCACTCCCCCTGTAAGACGTAATGTGAGCAGACATAGGCTGCCATACAGTACCTCTGTTACTGGCCACTCCCCCTGTAAGACGTAATGTGAGCAGACATAGACTGCCATACAGTACCTCTGTTACTGGCCACTCCCCCTGTAAGACGTAATGTGAGCAGACATAGACTGCCATACAGTACCTCTGTTACTGGCCACTCCCCCTGTAAGACGTAATGTGAGCAGACATAGACTGCCATACAGTACCTCTGTTACTGGCCACTCCCCCTGTAAGACGTAATGTGAGCAGACATAGACTGCCATACAGTACCTCTGTTACTGGCCGCTCCCCCTGTAAGACGTAATGTGAGCAGACATAGGCTGCCATACAGTACCTCTGTTACTGGCCGCTCCCCCTGTAAGACGTAATGTGAGCAGACATAGGCTGCCATACAGTACCTCTGTTACTGGCCGCTCCCCCTGTAAGACGTAATGTGAGCAGACATAGTCTGCCATACAGTACCTCTGTTACTGGCCACTCCCCCTGTAAGACGTAATGTGAGCAGACATAGGCTGCCATACAGTACCTCTGTTACTGGCAACTCCCCCTGTAAGACGTAATGTGAGCAGACATAGGCTGCCATACAGTACCTCTGTTACTGGCTGCTCCCCCTGTAAGACGTAATGTGAGCAGACATAGACTGCCATACAGTACCTCTGTTACTGGCTGCTCCCCCTGTAAGACGTAATGTGAGCAGACATAGACTGCCATACAGTACCTCTGTTACTGGCCGCTCCCCCTGTAAGACGTAATGTGAGCAGCCATAGGCTGCCATACAGTAACTCTGTTACTGGCCGCTCCCCCTGTAAGACGTAATGTGAGCAGACATAGACTGCCATACAGTACCTCTGTTACTGGCCGCTCCCCCTGTAAGATGTAATGTGAGCAGACATAGGCTGCCATACAGAACCTCTGTTACTGGCCGCTCCCCCTGTAAGACGTAATGTGAGCAGACATAGACTGCCATACAGTACCTCTGTTACTGTCCGCTCCCCCTGTAAGATGTAATGTGAGCAGACATAGGCTGCCATACAGTACCTCTGTTACTGGCCGCTCCCCCTGTAAGACGTAATGTGTGCAGACATAGGCTGCCATACAGTACTTCTGTTACTGGCCGCTCCCCCTGTAAGACGTAATGTGAGCAGACATAGACTGCCATACAGTACCTCTGTTACTGGCCGCTCCCCCTGTAAGACGTAATGTGAGCAGACATAGGCTGCCATACAGTACCTCTGTTACTGGCCACTCCCCCTGTAAGACGTAATGTGAGCAGACATAGGCTGCCATACAGTACCTCTGTTACTGGCCGCTCCCCCTGTAAGACGTAATGTGAGCAGACATAGACTGCCATACAGTACCTCTGTTACTGGCCACTCCCCCTGTAAGACGTAATGTGAGCAGACATAGGCTGCCATACAGTACCTCTGTTACTGGCCACTCCCCCTGTAAGACGTAATGTGAGCAGACATAGGTTCTGTATCTGGCCACTCCCCCTGTAAGACGTAATGTGAGCAGACATAGACTGCCATACAGTACCTCTGTTACTGGCTGCTCCCCCTGTAAGACGTAATGTGAGCAGACATAGGCTGCCATACAGTACCTCTGTTACTGGCCACTCCCCCTGTAAGACGTAATGTGAGCAGACATAGACTGCCATACAGTACCTCTGTTACTGGCCACTCCCCCTGTAAGACGTAATGTGAGCAGACATAGGCAGCCATACAGTACCTCTGTTACTGGCCACTCCCCCTGTAAGACGTAATGTGAGCAGACATAGACTGCCATACAGTACCTCTGTTACTGGCCACTCCCCCTGTAAGACGTAATGTGAGCAGACATAGGCTGCCATACAGTACCTCTGTTACTGGCCGCTCCCCCTGTAAGACGTAATGTGAGCAGACATAGACTGCCATACAGTACCTCTGTTACTGGCCACTCCCCCTGTAAGATGTAATGTGAGCAGACATAGGCTGCCATACAGAACCTCTGTTACTGGCCGCTCCCCCTGTAAGAAGTAATGTGAGCAGACATAGACTGCCATACAGTACCTCTGTTACTGTCCGCTCCCCCTGTAAGATGTAATGTGAGCAGACATAGGCTGCCATACAGTACCTCTGTTACTGGCCGCTCCCCCTGTAAGACGTAATGTGTGCAGACATAGGCTGCCATACAGTACTTCTGTTACTGGCCGCTCCCCCTGTAAGACGTAATGTGAGCAGACATAGACTGCCATACAGTACCTCTGTTACTGGCCGCTCCCCCTGTAAGACGTAATGTGAGCAGACATAGGCTGCCATACAGTACCTCTGTTACTGGCCACTCCCCCTGTAAGACGTAATGTGAGCAGACATAGGCTGCCATACAGTACCTCTGTTACTGGCAACTCCCCCTGTAAGACGTAATGTGAGCAGACATAGGCTGCCATACAGTACCTCTGTTACTGGCCACTCCCCCTGTAAGACGTAATGTGAGCAGACATAGGCTGCCATACAGTACCTCTGTTACTGGCCACTCCCCCTGTAAGACGTAATGTGAGCAGACATAGGCTGCCATACAGTACCTCTGTTACTGGCAACTCCCCCTGTAAGACGTAATGTGAGCAGACATAGGCTGCCATACAGTACCTCTGTTACTGGCCGCTCCCCCTGTAAGACGTAATGTGAGCAGACATAGACTGCCATACAGTACCTCTGTTACTGGCAACTCCCCCTGTAAGACGTAATGTGAGCAGACATAGGCTGCCATACAGTACCTCTGTTACTGGCCACTCCCCCTGTAAGACGTAATGTGAGCAGACATAGGTTCTGTATCTGGCCACTCCCCCTGTAAGACGTAATGTGAGCAGACATAGACTGCCATACAGTACCTCTGTTACTGGCCACTCCCCCTGTAAGACGTAATGTGAGCAGACATAGGCTGCCATACAGTACCTCTGTTACTGGCCGCTCCCCCTGTAAGACGTAATGTGAGCAGACATAGGCTGCCATACAGTACCTCTGTTACTGGCCACTCCCCCTGTAAGACGTAATGTGAGCAGACATAGACTGCCATACAGTACCTCTGTTACTGGCCACTCCCCCTGTAAGACGTAATGTGAGCAGACATAGGCAGCCATACAGTACCTCTGTTACTGGCCACTCCCCCTGTAAGACGTAATGTGAGCAGACATAGACTGCCATACAGTACCTCTGTTACTGGCCACTCCCCCTGTAAGACGTAATGTGAGCAGACATAGACTGCCATACAGTACCTCTGTTACTGGCCACTCCCCCTGTAAGACGTAATGTGAGCAGACATAGGCAGCCATACAGTACCTCTGTTACTGGCCACTCCCCCTGTAAGACGTAATGTGAGCAGACATAGACTGCCATACAGTACCTCTGTTACTGGCCACTCCCCCTGTAAGACGTAATGTGAGCAGACATAGACTGCCATACAGCACCTCTGTTACTGGCCACTCCCCCTGTAAGACGTAATGTGAGCAGACATAGACTGCCATACAGTACCTCTGTTACTGGCCACTCCCCCTGTAAGACGTAATGTGAGCAGACATAGGCTGCCATACAGTACCTCTGTTACTGGCCACTCCCCCTGTAAGACGTAATGTGAGCAGACATAGACTGCCATACAGTACCTCTGTTACTGGCCACTCCCCCTGTAAGACGTAATGTGAGCAGACATAGACTGCCATACAGTACCTCTGTTACTGGCCACTCCCCCTGTAAGACGTAATGTGAGCAGACATAGACTGCCATACAGTACCTCTGTTACTGGCCACTCCCCCTGTAAGACGTAATGTGAGCAGACATAGACTGCCATACAGTACCTCTGTTACTGGCCGCTCCCCCTGTAAGACGTAATGTGAGCAGACATAGGCTGCCATACAGTACCTCTGTTACTGGCCGCTCCCCCTGTAAGACGTAATGTGAGCAGACATAGGCTGCCATACAGTACCTCTGTTACTGGCCGCTCCCCCTGTAAGACGTAATGTGAGCAGACATAGTCTGCCATACAGTACCTCTGTTACTGGCCACTCCCCCTGTAAGACGTAATGTGAGCAGACATAGGCTGCCATACAGTACCTCTGTTACTGGCCGCTCCCCCTGTAAGACGTAATGTGAGCAGACATAGACTGCCATACAGTACCTCTGTTACTGGCCACTCCCCCTGTAAGACGTAATGTGAGCAGACATAGGCTGCCATACAGTACCTCTGTTACTGGCTGCTCCCCCTGTAAGACGTAATGTGAGCAGACATAGGCTGCCATACAGTATCTCTGTTACTGGCCACTCCCCCTGTAAGACGTAATGTGAGCAGACATAGGCTGCCACACAGTACCTCTGTTACTGGCCACTCCCCCTGTTAGACGTAATGTGAGCAGACATAGACTGCCATACAGTAACTCTGTTACTGGCCACTCCCCCTGTAAGACGTAATGTGAGCAGACATAGACTGCCATACAGTACCTCTGTTACTGGCCGCTCCCCCTGTATGACGTAATGTGAGCAGACATAGGCTGCCATACAGTAACTCTGTTACTGGCCACTCCCCCTGTAAGACGTAATGTGAGCAGACATAGACTGCCATACAGTACCTCTGTTACTGGCCACTCCCCCTGTAAGATGTAATGTGAGCAGACATAGGCTGCCATACAGTACCTCTGTTACTGGCCACTCCCCCTGTAAGACGTAATGTGAGCAGACATAGGCTGCCATACAGTACCTCTGTTACTGGCCACTCCCCCTGTAAGACGTAATGTGAGCAGACATAGACTACCATACAGTACCTCTGTTACTGGCCGCTCCCCCTGTAAGATGTAATGTGAGTAGACACAGGCTGCCATACAGTACCTCTGTTACTGGCCGCTCCCCCTGTAAGGCGTAATGTGAGCAGACATAGACTGCCATACAGTACCTCTGTTACTGGCCGCTCCCCCTGTAAGACGTAATGTGAGCAGACATAGGCTGCCATACAGTACCTCTGTTACTGGCCGCTCCCCCTGTAAGACGTAATGTGAGCAGACATAGGCTGCCATACAGTACCTCTATTACTGGCCGCTCCCCCTGTAAGACGTAATGTGAGCAGACATAGGCTGCCATACAGAACCTCTGTTACTGGCCGCTTCCCCTGTAAGACGTAATGTGAGTAGACATAGGCTGCCATACAGTACCTCTGTTACTGGCCGCTTCCCCTGTAAGACGTAATGTAAGCAGACATAGGCTGCCATACAGTACCTCTGTTACTGGCCACTCCCCCTGTAAGACGTAATGTGAGCAGACATAGGCTGCCATACAGTACCTCTGTTACTGGCCACTCCCCCTGTAAGACGTAATGTGAGCAGACATAGGCTGCCATACAGTACCTCTGTTACTGGCCACTCCCCCTGTAAGACGTAATGTGAGCAGACATAGGCTGCCATACAGTACCTCAATTACTGGCCACTCCCCCTGTAAGACGTAATGTGAGCAGACATAGACTACCATACAGTACCTCTGTTACTGGCCACTCCCCCTGTAAGACGTAATGTGAGCAGACATAGACAGCCATACAGTACCTCTGTTACTGGCCACTCCCCCTGTAAGACGTAATGTGTGCAGACATAGGCTTCCATACAGTACCTCTGTTACTGGCCACTCCCCCTGTAAGACGTAATGTGTGCAGACATAGGCTGCCATACAGTACCTCTGTTACTGGCCACTCCCCCTATAAGACGTAATGTGAGCAGACATAGGCTGCCATACAGTACCTCTGTTACTGGCCGCTCCCCCTGTAAGACGTAATGTGTGCAGACATAGGCTGCCATACAGTACCTCTGTTACTGGCCGCTCCCCCTGTAAGACGTAATGTGAGCAGACATAGACTGCCATACAGTACCTCTGTTACTGGCCGCTCCCCCTGTAAGACGTAATGTGAGCAGACATAGGCTGCCATACAGTACCTCTGTTACTGGCCGCTCCCCCTGTAAGACGTAATGTGAGCAGACATAGGCTGCCATACAGTACCTCTGTTACTGGCCACTCCCCCTGTAAGACGTAATGTGAGCAGACATAGGCTGCCATACAGTACCTCTGTTACTGGCCGCTCCCCCTATAAGACGTAATGTGAGCAGACATAGGCTGCCACACAGTACCTCTGTTACTGGCCACTCCCCCTGTAAGACGTAATGTGAGCAGACATAGGCTGCCATACAGAACCTCTGTTACTGGCCGCTCCCCCTGTAAGACGTAATGTGAGCAGACATAGGCTGCCATACAGTACCTCTGTTACTGGCCACTCCCCCTGTAAGACGTAATGTGAGCAGACATAGGCTGCCATACAGAACCTCTGTTACTGGCCACTCCCCCTGTAAGACGTAATGTGAGCAGATATAGGCTGAACGGGTGTGGTATGTTAGGTAGATTAGACTTAGGTCAACAGTGTCTAGGTCGACCACTATTGGTCGACAGTAAGTAGGTCGACATGGTTTCTAGGTCGACAGGGACTCTAGGTCGACCTGTACTAGGTCGACATGAGTTTTTTTAACTTTTTTTGTTGTCAAGTTAAAAAAATAAAAAAAATGTGAAAAACCTTGTCATGTCGACTTAGAGTCCACGTCGACCTAGAAATCATGTCGACCTACTTACTGTCGACCAATAGTGTTCGACCTACTTACTGTCGACCTAAAGACCGGAACCCGACTGAACTACACCAAGGACTGCAGTTGAGCCAATGATGCAAAACTGGTTCTAAATTATATCTGATCAAAGAATCTTCAAAACGGACTCAAACAATTTCTGAGAAACCAATTTTATGATGAGAATTTATATCTTTGTAAAAAAAAATATATAATAATAAAAATGAATTGTCTATTGTCGGACTTTAAGTTGCGTTGCGAGCATTGGTTTGTTTGGATTCCATGATAGAAAAAAAAAAAAAGTCCTCTTTCAGTAGATAAATTATAAATTGACTCGCAGCAGTCTGCAGATGTGCTGACAAAGTAGAATGGGGTTTAGTCAAGACTTATCGACCTATAAATTGGAGTTACCAGCCCATGATGAGCTAGGCTACGGCCCTATGATTAATGGCTGCGCAGTCTGCTCTTGTGGTTAGAGTTAGCTGATTTAAAGTATTACTTGATAATTCAGTGTTGGAGAAGATTAATTGTGGCTCATATGTAGCTAGGTTATGCCATGCTGAAGTGCCTTCTTCTCCACTTGCTATTAATAACTAGTGCAGGAGTTTTATAAAGTGCATACCAACAGTTATGGTTTAATGTGTCACAGATTGGTGACGCCGGAGAGGTGACTGTAATCGCCCAAAAGGCAATTGCAACATCATTTTAGCAAGTCATCACTAACAGAACACGTGAACTCACTGTATTCATGTCTAATTGAGTATGTGTTCATGTATGTGTGTATATATATATAGGCTTGGACTGGCCCACAGGGGTACAGGGGAAACCACCGGTGGGCCCCACTGCCTGGTGGCCCACCTCCTGCTCTAAGGATCAGGTTCCAGACTGTGCACTTGCATTATACATTATACACGTTACTTTATACTGGGCTATAGTGTATTTTCTACAGTGCATTGCTGTTATTAATCTGTTATTAATCTGGTACATTATCATGCATGCAGCAGCTGAATTTAATGTATATATTTATGTAGGGGCCCAAAAGTTGCACTCTCTAATGGTTAGTCAAACCAATGAGGTGGCATGCCACACCCCCTCTGTGGACTGGTCACACCCCTAAACATGGGTCCCTACCACTGCATTTCCCCGGTGGGCTCTACATGCCTCAGTCCGACACTGTGTATATATTTATATATATATATATATATATATAAGTCCTCTGTTGCTAAACAAGCAAGCTGCACGTCACTCCATGAAAAAAAAAAAGTGCTTTAATGAATGTTGGTTACATGAGAAAAAATCAGCCTATCCGTTTTATAAAACGGATAGGCTGATTTTTTCTCATGTAACCAACATTCATTAAAGCACTTTTTTTTTTTCATGGAGTGACGTGCAGCTTGCTTGTTTAGCAACAGAGGACTTGTATTCAAAACAGCACGAGCACCCAACACTTAATGTACCAGCAAAGGAGTGCCGGATTATCCAAGATACATATATATATATATATATATATATATATATATACACACACACTACTATAATGGACTGGGTCACTTCAGTCTCCGCCCCCCTCTCTGCTCTTCCCGACTTCCCCACCTCCCCCTACCCATTGCTTTTCCCCCCACCAGCTGCCATACTTACCCTGGCGGCGGCAGTGGCGGCCATCGGAACACGTGCGCAGGTTTCCACTATGTGTGCATTGATGAGACAGGACAGTCCTTCTGAAATTATTTTATAGATGTTAAATATATATAAATTGAGTAAATTTCTCAATGTTATTTCTGACTCTTGTGGGGAAATGTACAGTATTAGGCAGAGCTGGTCTTAGGCATAGGCAAACTAGGCAAATGCCTAGGGCATTTGGTATGCTTAGGGGCACCAGCAGCTTCTGCTGATTAAAATGATATACGGTATGCCTATATTCTGTGTGTGACTGCGGCTGTATCTGCATGCGAAATACAGTGTATTCCTGTAATGTAGCATTTCATATGCAGATACAGCTACAGTCGCACACAGAATATATGCATGCTGCATATCATTTTAATCAGCAGAAGCTGCTTGTGCATCCTAGCCACATAGCAATGCAAATAATATGATGCATTTTCATAAACAAAAGGCACCCGACATTAGCAGAGCTGACAGCTGACTCATGCCAGGCATCTCCTGCAGAACTAGCGGTGGTGCTAGGGGGCAGCAGACAAAATCTTGCCTAAGGCATCATATTGGTTAGGGCCGGCTCTGGTATTAGGGTCCGTGTTTGCAGAGGTCCAGGATTCAGATGAAATTACCCATATGTTTAAAGCGGCAATCATTTAACACTTGTAAATGAATGCCACTTTAAACATACGGCAGCCTCCGCAAACTCAGACCCTATTATATTTCCCCATTGGTCTGTGTTCATTTTCCATTACTGTACAGTGCATGAAAATAGAATCTTTATTTAAAAAACAAAAATGCATTTAATTTTTATTTTAAATGTAATGAAACGTACAGTACAACGTATTACAACTTCTGGTTGTCCGTGTAATGTTATGAAGTTATGTCAGTGATGTCTATATGTATATAGTCAGAACCTAGCTACTCACAGTTATTGATCCTTTGTAAGAATTCTCTGAAAGTACTATACATGATACACCGCTACTGTACAGGTCTCTATACGGGGAGTCGTGTCATGGAATTGCAGCGCGGATTCTTAGTGCTCTGAATGGAAAGCACGTTGCTGGTGAAAGTTACACATAATAGCTTTTTGTTGTATTGTCTGTTTAATGTGGAGCACAAAGCATTCCTATAATTGTATTAACTGGAATATGGTCAATACCGATTTGCAGCACAGATTTATGAAAGGTGACATGTATTGAATGGACGTATTTTAGCCCTTTCACATGATTCCTATTTACCGGTTTTTCAGGTTAGACGAAGCAGCTTATACACATAACCTCGGGATATATGACAAAAACGGCATCCTGGAAACGTTGAACAGTAACCATTTATTTTCTGAACGTCTTCGCTGCAGTCTGTCTGATCAACGTCTCCAGAGTCATAAAATTGTGCAGAAGAGTTAAAATGTTTTGTTTGGTTTTTTTTCCAGAATTGTCACAAAACTTTTCTGCATAAAATGCTCATCTCCCCTTTCGAAAAATAGAGTTTAGGTTGTATTAAGTAAACAGTACAATATAAAACTCCTCCTTCAGCTTATTATGTGAGATAAAGTTGTGCAACCTACAATGGTTCCGGAATGAATGGTCGACCATGTTATGGTCGACAGTCATTAGGTTGACCACTATTGGTCGACATTGACATGGTCAACATTGACACATGGTCGACACATGAAAGGTCGACATATGAAAAGGTCGACATGAGTTTTTTAACTTTTTTTGGTGTCGTTTTTTGCGTAAAGTGACTGGGAACCCCAATTAGTGCACCGCATCCCCTCGCATGGCTCACTTCGCTCGCCATGCTTCGGGCATGGTGCCTTCGCTCCGCTACCGCTTCGCTCGGCACACTTTACCGTTCCAATCGTAGTCCATGTGGATCGTAAAGTATGGAAAAGTTCCCCAAAAGAAAAAAAAGTTAAAAAACTCATGTCGACCTTTTCATGTGTCGACCTTTCATGCGTCGACCATTTCCATGTGTCGACCATGTGTCCATGTCAATGTCGACCAATAGTGGTCGACCTAATGACTGTTGACCATAACATGGTCGACCATGTGAATGGATACCACCTACAATCTGCAGTACAGGTTACAGTGGGTTGGATATGGGAGACCAGCATTCTGGATACTGGCGGTAAGACACCTGTATCCCGACATGATATTCCGACTGGGGCACTGGAGGGGAGTATCCCTAATACTAAACCTCCCTCCCCGCAGCCTAACCCTAATGCTCCCATCCTTTAGCCAGTCCCTAGCCATCTCTCCCCACAGCCTAAACCTAACTCTGTCCACCACAACCTAACCATAACCCTCCCCCTACAGCCTTACCCTAACTTCCCTGGTATGCTTACATTCGCGATTCTAGCTGTCGGTGTGCTGGTGTCGGCATTCTGCTTGTACTGCTTCAGATATTGAAGTTGAGGTTATCTCTACAATCTTAATCTTCATAATCATAAAATCCATTGGTTTCCAAACTGCGTTCCATAGAACACATTCAAGGGTTCCTTGGGTTGGTGGCCTAGGACCAAGTAAACATTTTTATGGTCCATATGATAGGCTAAACCAGAGCTGGTGGCTGCCAATCAAAAAAAATTGTGGACAAAGAGAAGCAAAACTCCTTTCCACCACCACCACGACCACCACCACCACCACCACCACCACCACATAACTGAAGCTAAGGGTAGGGCCGGACTGCACATTTGGCACCTCTGGCAAATGCCTCCCGACACTCTGAGTGTGACAGGGAAGCATAATTTACTTAATTTTAAGATTTTTCTTCTGACTTTCTCAATAAGAAACTATTCGCCTAGGGGTTCCATGAAGATATGCTGATAGTCTCAGGCGTCATAATTCAAGAAAGTTTGTGAACCACTGTTGGTGCACTACTGAAATATTTATCAGCAATTTTGCATTTACATTTTTGTTCCATGCTGTCTGCTAAGAAAGCACAGTGTTGGCTTGACTTAGCACATCAAAGTCTGTGCCTAGGTGTGTATGAATGGGGCAACGGTTGGACAAACTCAATACATAAAAGTCCTGACATTCCAGCTTGTGAGTCTTGTACCTCTCTGTCTTTTTGGTGATACCCAGTCTCGCCTTATTAATGACCTTCTCACAAATTGTGTACCACTGGCGCTATATAATATCCCCATTCCAGCAAACTCATAGCCCGGGATATTGGCGGGGCAGCCCAGGTCCAAGTTTGGTATGAAAGGGTCTTACCTGGGTTGTGATACCTGGATATCCGACCCTGGTAGCTACCAGTGTCGAACGTGGCACTGACCCGGGTAGCCTGTGGTGTCATCTGTCCCGGGTCACACTAAAAGCACACGGAGAGCCGGATCACCACAGTTGGAGATTATGTCTTCTCCAGGGTGTGGTTAATAGGGTCGACCACACTTAGGTTGACAGTGTCTAGGTCGACCACTATTGGTCAACAGTAACTAAGTCGACCTAAGCATTAGGTCGACATGAGCAAAGTCGACATGACAAATGGTCGACCTGAGATTTTTTTATTTTTGTTAGTGTCGTTTTCTTCGTAGAGTGACTGGGAACCCCAATTAGTGCACCATGTCCCCTTGCATGGCGAGCGAAGAGCAAGATGTCTCGCTGCGCTTGCCACAGGTTACCGTTCCCCATTGTAGTCCACGTGGATTGTAAAGTATGAAAAAGTTAAAAAATAAAATAAAATCGTGAAAAACTCATGTTGGCCTTTTGTCATGTCAGCCTAGAACATGTCGACCTAGTGACCATGTCAACCTAGAAACCCTTCTGACCTAATGCATGTCAACCAATAGTGGTCGACCTAGTGACTGTTGACCTAAGTGTGGTCGATCTAGAGGCCAGATACCCTTCTCCAAGTACAGCAGAGGAAAGACCCAGCAATAATACGGGGCCAAGGTGCAGCGTGAAAGGGGTCTGACCCGGCTGTGACATGGGTGGGAACTGTGTTTGAAAACGCGGGTCGGATCCTGCAATTTAGTGGAAAAGGATTATAACTAAAAGTCAGAAAAATGTATTCTAGTCAATCTATTGGCAGTGAACCTATTTGGAAGGCTGCTGTGCAGGTTCTAAGAGGTCTATTCATGAAGCAGTGAAAATTATGGAGAAGTGAGCCAGCGGAGAAGTTGCCCATGGCAACCAATCGGCATTGAAGTAACATTTATAATTTGCATACTATACAACTGTACGGAGCAGCTGATTGGTTGCCATGGGCAACTCCTCCACAGGCTCACCTCTCGACTCTTTTCACTGCATCATGAATAGATCCTTAAGTGAGGGACATCTAGAACTAGTAGGGCCGCCTAATAAGAAGCTGCCATTTAATTTTAAGAAACAAATAAGCAGTGGGTAGCAGGCGGCCATCAAACATAAATGGTCGGTCGTTTCCTTTAGCAACCCAAAACATTAATCTTAATTTGTATGTTTCAGCTTCTATATTTATGTGCACCTTGTAAAATATCTGAGGTAACTTATAATTAGTTTTTTTTTTGTGAATTCAGTCATCGTTTTCCCACTGCTACGGCAAAAGCATATTGTTACCGAATTAAATCAGTTGTATATAGGTTCTAGAATTCCCAAATCTGCTTCTTGTGTGTCTTCGTTGTGTGGCAGACGGTTCTCCGCGGCCACTTGCATATTTTGGGTTATTAACTAAGAACACATCATGGAAAGTTTAACTTGTCAGGGATTAACTGAGAGGAAATACTGGGGATGGGGGACTGAATGGCAGAAGATAATTATTGCCACCTGGGTCTCATTCACAATGTTTTTTTGTAAAATAGTTGCTGACCTCTTGGCCGCTGCATCGTTTTACGAAGGTTTACCGAGCGAGAGTTCAAGGTTCAATTCGGATGGGGAATTTTGGATGAAATAAAAATAGTATCAACACATGTTAACATATGAATCTGTCAACCAAGCTTACTTTCAAGGGTGCTGCTTCGCTTGCAGGCGTGAATGGAAAATGGAAGTTAAAGGCAGCCATTACATGAGGGACCATGTAGATCATGGGTCTTCAACCTGCGGCCCTCCAGCTGCTGTGGAACTACACATCCCAGAATGCCCTGCCTCAGTTTTAGCATACCTTAATAGCAAAACTGTGGCAGTGCATGCTGGGATGTGTAGTTTCACAGCAGCTGGAGGGCCACAGGATGAAGACCCATGATGTAGATGGATGGCGTGGTCTAGCACCTGCCTTCCTGTGCACCGATCACTTACTCTCCTTAGTTGTGCCACAGTTCAAATATAATACCGTGGAGTGGACAGATAGGGTTCAGTTCAAGTATATACGGTGTAAGATCGCACATTACAGTACAGTGGGAAGAAATGTGCACAAATACCTCTATGTGTGGCGTGACTTATCATAATCCTCTCACTTCCATGTAAATTAGCATTGCTCAGTCCATACTATATATTAAATTTGGATCTGTAACTCGCGTATGAAGTTCTTTGTAGCAAATTCTGCTTAACCAACAAGTACTGCTCCAGAAAATCTCATTCCTGCCCTGGGGGCATACTGCTTCATTAACAGGGGTTACAGTGAGGGGGAACGAGGAGGGAACTGAGTTCCACCACCTGTAATTGTAGGTGGAATGTAATGTGAGTGATGTAATGAGAATAAGGGGCACCGCTGTGTGTCGTACTATGTGGGATAATATGAATCAGAGGCACTAAATGCGGTGTAATGGGAATAAGATTGTGCTACTGTGTGGCGCAATTTGAATTGGGGGTACTATTGTGTAACCATGCCCCTTCCTTGTGAGATCCCTGTCCCTTTAGAAAGAATGGGAAGTAATGCACAAGAGTATAGTTTGCAGTAGGGCCGCTAAACATCCTAGCACTGGCCCTGACACCACCTAACGGGAGGTGGCGGGGGGTGGGGTGATAAGTTCCACCACTTCTCCAGGACCACTTTAAGCCCTGGTCATTAGTACAATGACAATAGTATAAATATCATTGTATAACAACGCAAACACAAGAAGGATGCTGCAATTTCCCCGGCTGAACCATTTATCATCTTCTCGCTTCACTGTAAACCATTGTCATCGCCTGAAGGGTATCTGTGATGAATGGAACGGTGCAGAGTCCTTTATGAGTAGGTGTACATGGAGAAAAGGACACCAATTACTGATTGCGGTTGGTATAAAGGGTCCGGTATGATATATGTAAGGATACTGACTGCCAGTATCCCATTTGCTGGAATACCGTCAGCAAGTCCCCTTGCGGGATTGCTACCCTCGCCACTCTGTGGGTCAAGTGGTGAGCATTGCTCGCCACAGGTTCTATTCCCACTCAGTTGGTGGCATGGACCCAGCAACAGAGTAGGAATTAGGGGCGGGTGTCAGGAGATGCCGGCCGTCGGCAAAATGCCGGCCGTCTGCGTTGTTCTCCTGAACGCCGGGATTTTGACTGCATCCCGGTATAAGCTGCCTGGCAGATAATGAGGTGTTCACCTGCTTGAATTTAAAGATTGAACTTTAAAATTTAACGGTCCCCCATCCCAATTTATTGATGTGGCCGTTTTATTTGTTGTCTTCGCAATGGAATGTGACACTGTTTTCAGCGGACAGACACCTGATTGCGCCACACTTTGCCAGAGCGTTTGCTTGGTTGCAATCTTGGAGAAACCGTTCCTAGCAGCACAAGGGTGGATGAAATGTGTGTTTTAGCTTTGTACCTCCAATCACACAAATTCTAAATAAGCCTCTTTAGAATTATCATTGACATTTCAGTAGTTTTCTGGAAGCCCTTTATTGGGAGTATCATTTGGCATGTGAAGAGACGACTAACAGGCCAGAAAAAAACAAATCCTGGATATCCCCAGAAGAAGAGAATGGTTTTTTTTAGCCAAAAACATGTTCTGTCTCTAAAACTCCCAAAACATCATTTAATAATATGGTTTAAATACTGCTATGACGTAACCCGTAGCAACTAATAATATGCTGTATTTGTTTTTGTGAATCTATCTTTTATTTGGCTGAGCAAAGCTAAAGTCTGAGTGGCTAGTTTGTATTGTAACACATTACCTATTTCCACTTTTAGAATAAAAACAAACACTGTTTATAATAAGTTATTAGTATTACAATCAATCCAAAAGTATTTAATATGATTAGGTGGCTCCTGGAACTTCTCCTCTCCAAAGTTCCTAAATTAAGATTAAGATGTTGACAGTCAAGTCAGGGCCGTAACTAGGTGTGTGCCGATGGTGCCTTGCCAACAGCGCAAATGCACTGCAAGCGCACCATCTGGCAGCACAACCCCCCCCCCCCCCCTTCATCCCCCCGTACAACCGCTGTACCCAGTGAGGAACTAGTGTAAATTCTGCCTGCCGCCGAGGCCAGTTTTCCGTTGCCGCCTCTGCAGCTGCCATGTGGTAGCATATACCCGTATGGCGTTATCTGGTCTGTGACAGTGAGTTCCGGCGCTGCCTGGGTAAGAGACGGGAAATGGTGCTGCAGCTGCCATGTGCTAGCACACCTTCCCCTGCATCCCGCCTGTGAGTCCCGCTGCCGCCTGTGGAAGGAACAGGGAGTGGTGCCACAGCTAACACATTCCAGACGCCGCCTGTGGAAGAGTCCCGCCGCCAGGTCTGGCATGGAGAGGGAGTGCTACTGCAGCCTGTAGCTCCCGGATAGGAGTGTGAGTAGCTGGATCGCCCCCACAGGTGACGGTGACACTGAGACACACACACAGCGGGACTCTACCTGCAGTGCTGTTTGAAAGGGGGACTCTACCTGCCGTGTTGGGTAAAAGGGGGACTCTACCTGCTGTACTATGTAAAAGAGAGACTCTGCCTGCCTAATGTGTGAAAAAGGGAGACTCTGCCTGCCGTGTTGTGTAAAAGGGGGACTCTGCCTGCCGTGTTGTGTAAAAGGGGGACTCTGCCTGCCGTGTTGTGTAAAAGGGGGACTGTCTGCCGTGTTGTGTAAAAGGGGGACTCTGCCTGCCGTGCTGTGTAAAAGGGGGACTCTGCCTGCTGTACTATGTAAAAGAGAGACTCTGCCTGCCTAATGTGTGAAAAAGGGAGACTCTGCTTGCCGTGTTGTGTAAAAGGGGGACTCTGCCTGCCGTGTTGTGTAAAAGGGGGACTCTGCCTGCCGTGCTGTTTAAAAGGGGGACTCTGCCTGCCGTGTTGTGTAAAAGGTGGACTCTGCCTGCCGTGTTGTGTAAAAGGGGGACTCTGCCTGCCGTCTTGTGTAAAAGGGGGACTCTACCTGCCATCTTGTGTAAAAGGGGTACTACAGTATACCTGCCGTACTGTGTAAAAGGGAGCTCTGCCTGCTGTAATGTGTAAAAGAGAGATCTGTGGCCACGCGTATTCCCCATGAAGCTATGCCCCTATATTTATGTGTGCACCTATGGTGCGCATTGGCCCTGTTTTGTATATGGTGTGTTTGTTTGGGGGGGGGGGGGGGGCGATGCTGTTTCTTGCACACAGCGCTAAAATGTCTAGTTACGACACTGCAGTCAAGCATCCTGTTTGCTTAATTACTCATTGTTTGCAGGCTAGAAATGTAATTACTAAGTGGCGGCTGTGAAAAACAGTATTGCTTTGCATTTATGTTCATTGCCCATTTAAATTCCGCGGCCAGATCCCGTGGAAAGCAAAGCTACTGCCTAGTTAATACTAGAGATGAGCGGGTTCGGTTCCTCGGAATCCGAACCCGCCCGAACTTCATGTTTTTTTTCACGGGTCCGAGCGACTCGGATCTTCCCGCCTTGCTCGGTTAACCCGAGCGCGCCCGAACGTCATCATGACGCTGTCGGATTCTCGCGAGGCTCGGATTCTATCGCGAGACTCGGATTCTATATAAGGAGCCGCGCGTCGCCGCCATTTTCACTCGTGCATTGAGATTGATAGGGAGAGGACGTGTCTGGCGTCCTCTCCATTAGAATAGAGATAGATTAGATAGAGAGAGAGAGATTGTGCAGAGTCGCAGACAGAGTTAGTTTACCACAGTCAGTGACCAGTGCAGTTGCTAGTTAACTTTTATTTAATATAATATATCCGTTCACTTCTCTCTGCTATATCCGTTCTCTGCCTGAAAAAAAAAACGATACACAGCACAGTCAGTCACACAGTGTGACTCAGTCTGTGTGCACTCAGCTCAGCCCAGTGTGCTGCACAGTCATCAATGTATAAATTAAAAGCTTATAATTAATTGTGGGGGAGACTGGGGAGCACTGCAGGTTGTTAGCAGGAGCCAGGAGTACAATTATATTAATTAACAGTGCACACTTTTGCTGCAGGAGTGGTGACCAGTGCCTGACCACCAGTATAGTATTGTTGTATACTACTAATATCTCTTTAAATATCAACCAGTCTATATTAGCAGCAGACACAGTACAGTGCGGTAGTTCACGGCTGTGGCTACCTCTGTGTCGGCACACGGCAGGCAGTCCGTCCGACCAGAATTGTATTATTTATTATTATATACCTACCACCTAACCGTGGTTTTTTTTTCATTCTTTATACCGTCATAGTGTCATCCTAATTGTTACGAGTATACTACTATCTCTTTATCAACCAGTGTACAGTGCGGTAGTTCACGGCTGTGGCTACCTCTGTGTCGGCACACGGCAGGCAGTCCGTCCGACCAGAATTGTATTATTTATTATTATATACCTACCACCTAACCGTGGTTTTTTTTTTCATTCTTTATACCGTCATAGTGTCATCCTAATTGTTACGAGTATACTACTATCTCTTTATCAACCAGTGTACAGTGCGGTAGTTCACGGCTGTGGCTACCTCTGTGTCGGCACACGGCAGGCAGTCCGTCCGACCAGAATTGTATTATTTATTATTATATACCTACCACCTAACCGTGGTTTTTTTTTTCATTCTTTATACCGTCATAGTGTCATCCTAATTGTTACGAGTATACTACTATCTCTTTATCAACCAGTGTACAGTGCGGTAGTTCACGGCTGTGGCTACCTCTGTGTCGGCACACGGCAGGCAGTCCGTCCGACCAGAATTGTATTATTTATTATTATATACCTACCACCTAACCGTGGTTTTTTTTTCATTCTTTATACCGTCATAGTGTCATCCTAATTGTTACGAGTATACTACTATCTCTTTATCAACCAGTGTACAGTGCGGTAGTTCACGGCTGTGGCTACCTCTGTGTCGGCACACGGCAGGCAGTCCGTCCGACCAGAATTGTATTATTTATTATTATATACCTACCACCTAACCGTGGTTTTTTTTTCATTCTTTATACCGTCATAGTGTCATCCTAATTGTTACGAGTATACTACTATCTCTTTATCAACCAGTGTACAGTGCGGTAGTTCACGGCTGTGGCTACCTCTGTGTCGGCACACGGCAGGCAGTCCGTCCGACCAGAATTGTATTATTTATTATTATATACCTACCACCTAACCGTGGTTTTTTTTTTCATTCTTTATACCGTCATAGTGTCATCCTAATTGTTACGAGTATACTACTATCTCTTTATCAACCAGTGTACAGTGCGGTAGTTCACGGCTGTGGCTACCTCTGTGTCGGCACACGGCAGGCAGTCCGTCCGACCAGAATTGTATTATTTATTATTATATACCTACCACCTAACCGTGGTTTTTTTTTTCATTCTTTATACCGTCATAGTGTCATCCTAATTGTTACGAGTATACTACTATCTCTTTATCAACCAGTGTACAGTGCGGTAGTTCACGGCTGTGGCTACCTCTGTGTCGGCACACGGCAGGCAGTCCGTCCGACCAGAATTGTATTATTTATTATTATATACCTACCACCTAACCGTGGTTTTTTTTTTCATTCTTTATACCGTCATAGTGTCATCCTAATTGTTACGAGTATACTACTATCTCTTTATCAACCAGTGTACAGTGCGGTAGTTCACGGCTGTGGCTACCTCTGTGTCGGCACACGGCAGGCAGTCCGTCCGACCAGAATTGTATTATTTATTATTATATACCTACCACCTAACCGTGGTTTTTTTTTTCATTCTTTATACCGTCATAGTGTCATCCTAATTGTTACGAGTATACTACTATCTCTTTATCAACCAGTGTACAGTGCGGTAGTTCACGGCTGTGGCTACCTCTGTGTCGGCACACGGCAGGCAGTCCGTCCGACCAGAATTGTATTATTTATTATTATATACCTACCACCTAACCGTGGTTTTTTTTCATTCTTTATACCGTCATAGTGTCATCCTAATTGTTACGAGTATACTACTATCTCTTTATCAACCAGTGTACAGTGCGGTAGTTCACGGCTGTGGCTACCTCTGTGTCGGCACACGGCAGGCAGTCCGTCCGACCAGAATTGTATTATTTATTATTATATACCTACCACCTAACCGTGGTTTTTTTTTTCATTCTTTATACCGTCATAGTGTCATCCTAATTGTTACGAGTATACTACTATCTCTTTATCAACCAGTGTACAGTGCGGTAGTTCACGGCTGTGGCTACCTCTGTGTCGGCAGTCGGCAGGCAGTCCGTCCATCCATAATTGTATTATTATTATAATATATACCACCTAACCGTGGTTTTTTTTCCATTCTTTATACCGTCGTCATAGTGTCATACTAGTTGTTACGAGTATACTACTATCTCTTTATCAACCAGTGTACAGTGCGGTAGTTCACGGCTGTGGCTACCTCTGTGTCGGCAGTCGGCAGGCAGTCCGTCCATCCATAATTGTATTATTATTATAATATATACCACCTAACCGTGGTTTTTTTATACCACCTAACCGTGGCAGTCCGTCCATAATTGTATACTAGTATCCAATCCATCCATCTCCATTGTTTACCTGAGGTGCCTTTTAGTTCTGCCTATAAAATATGGAGAACAAAAAAGTTGAGGTTCCAAAATTAGGGAAAGATCAAGATCCACTTCCACCTCGTGCTGAAGCTGCTGCCACTAGTCATGGCCGAGACGATGAAATGCCAGCAACGTCGTCTGCCAAGGCCGATGCCCAATGTCATAGTACAGAGCATGTCAAATCCAAAACACCAAATATCAGAAAAAAAAGGACTCCAAAACCTAAAATAAAATTGTCGGAGGAGAAGCGTAAACTTGCCAATATGCCATTTACCACACGGAGTGGCAAGGAACGGCTGAGGCCCTGGCCTATGTTCATGGCTAGTGGTTCAGCTTCACATGAGGATGGAAGCACTCAGCCTCTCGCTAGAAAACTGAAAAGACTCAAGCTGGCAAAAGCACCGCAAAGAACTGTGCGTTCTTTGAAATCCCAAATCCACAAGAAGAGTCCAATTGTGTCGTTTGCGATGCCTGACCTTCCCAACACTGGACGTGAAGAGCATGCGCCTTCCACTATTTGCATGCCCCCTGCAAGTGCTGGAAGGAGCACCCGCAGTCCAGTTCCTGATAGTCAGATTGAAGATGTCAGTGTTGAAGTACACCAGGATGAGGAGGATATGGGTGTTGCTGGCGCTGGGGAGGAAATTGACCAGGAGGATTCTGATGGTGAGGTGGTTTGTTTAAGTCAGGCACCCGGGGAGACACCTGTTGTCCGTGGGAGGAATATGGCCGTTGGCATGCCAGGTGAAAATACCAAAAAAATCAGCTCTTCGGTGTGGAGGTATTTCACCAGAAATGCGGACAACAGGTGTCAAGCCGTGTGTTCCCTTTGTCAAGCTGTAATAAGTAGGGGTAAGGACGTTAACCACCTCGGAACATCCTCCCTTATACGTCACCTGCAGCGCATTCATAATAAGTCAGTGACAAGTTCAAAAACTTTGGGTGACAGCGGAAGCAGTCCACTGACCAGTAAATCCCTTCCTCTTGTAACCAAGCTCACGCAAACCACCCCACCAACTCCCTCAGTGTCAATTTCCTCCTTCCCCAGGAATGCCAATAGTCCTGCAGGCCATGTCACTGGCAAGTCTGACGAGTCCTTTCCTGCCTGGGATTCCTCCGATGCATCCTTGCGTGTAACGCCTACTGCTGCTGGCGCTGCTGTTGTTGCCGCTGGGAGTCGATGGTCATCCCAGAGGGGAAGTCGTAAGCCCACTTGTACTACTTCCAGTAAGCAATTGACTGTTCAACAGTCCTTTGCGAGGAAGATGAAATATCACAGCAGTCATCCTACTGCAAAGCGGATAACTGAGTCCTTGACAACTATGTTGGTGTTAGACGTGCGTCCGGTATCCGCCGTTAGTTCACAGGGAACTAGACAATTTATTGAGGCAGTGTGCCCCCGTTACCAAATACCATCTAGGTTCCACTTCTCTAGGCAGGCGATACCGAGAATGTACACGGACGTCAGAAAAAGACTCACCAGTGTCCTAAAAAATGCAGTTGTACCCAATGTCCACTTAACCACGGACATGTGGACAAGTGGAGCAGGGCAGGGTCAGGACTATATGACTGTGACAGCCCACTGGGTAGATGTATGGACTCCCGCCGCAAGAACAGCAGCGGCGGCACCAGTAGCAGCATCTCGCAAACGCCAACTCTTTCCTAGGCAGGCTACGCTTTGTATCACCGCTTTCCAGAATACGCACACAGCTGAAAACCTCTTACGGCAACTGAGGAAGATCATCGCGGAATGGCTTACCCCAATTGGACTCTCCTGTGGATTTGTGGCATCGGACAACGCCAGCAATATTGTGTGTGCATTAAATATGGGCAAATTCCAGCACGTCCCATGTTTTGCACATACCTTGAATTTGGTGGTGCAGAATTTTTTAAAAAACGACAGGGGCGTGCAAGAGATGCTGTCGGTGGCCAGAAAAATTGCGGGACACTTTCGGCGTACAGGCACCACGTACAGAAGACTGGAGCACCACCAAAAACTACTGAACCTGCCCTGCCATCATCTGAAGCAAGAAGTGGTAACGAGGTGGAATTCAACCCTCTATATGCTTCAGAGGTTGGAGGAGCAGCAAAAGGCCATTCAAGCCTATACAATTGAGCACGATATAGGAGATGGAATGCACCTGTCTCAAGTGCAGTGGAGAATGATTTCAACGTTGTGCAAGGTTCTGATGCCCTTTGAACTTGCCACACGTGAAGTCAGTTCAGACACTGCCAGCCTGAGTCAGGTCATTCCCCTCATCAGGCTTTTGCAGAAGAAGCTGGAGGCATTGAAGAAGGAGCTAACACGGAGCGATTCCGCTAGGCATGTGGGACTTGTGGATGCAGCCCTTAATTCGCTTAACAAGGATTCACGGGTGGTCAATCTGTTGAAATCAGAGCACTACATTTTGGCCACCGTGCTCGATCCTAGATTTAAAGCCTACCTTGGATCTCTCTTTCCGGCAGACACAGGTCTGCTGGGGTTGAAAGACCTGCTGGTGACAAAATTGTCAAGTCAAGCGGAACGCGACCTGTCAACATCTCCTCCTTCACATTCTCCCGCAACTGGGGGTGCGAGGAAAAGGCTCAGAATTCCGAGCCCACCCGCTGGCGGTGATGCAGGGCAGTCTGGAGCGACTGCTGATGCTGACATCTGGTCCGGACTGAAGGACCTGACAACGATTACGGACATGTCGTCTACTGTCACTGCATATGATTCTCTCAACATTGATAGAATGGTGGAGGATTATATGAGTGACCGCATCCAAGTAGGCACGTCACACAGTCCGTACTTATACTGGCAGGAAAAAGAGGCAATTTGGAGGCCCTTGCACAAACTGGCTTTATTCTACCTAAGTTGCCCTCCCACAAGTGTGTACTCCGAAAGAGTGTTTAGTGCCGCCGCTCACCTTGTCAGCAATCGGCGTACGAGGTTACATCCAGAAAATGTGGAGAAGATGATGTTCATTAAAATGAATTATAATCAATTCCTCCGCGGAGACATTGACCAGCAGCAATTGCCTCCACAAAGTACACAGGGAGCTGAGATGGTGGATTCCAGTGGGGACGAATTGATAATCTGTGAGGAGGGGGATGTACACGGTGATATATCGGAGGGTGAAGATGAGGTGGACATCTTGCCTCTGTAGAGCCAGTTTGTGCAAGGAGAGATTAATTGCTTCTTTTTTGGGGGGGGTCCAAACCAACCCGTCATATCAGTCACAGTCGTGTGGCAGACCCTGTCACTGAAATGATGGGTTGGTTAAAGTGTGCATGTCCTGTTTTGTTTATACAACATAAGGGTGGGTGGGAGGGCCCAAGGATAATTCCATCTTGCACCTCTTTTTTCTTTTCTTTTTCTTTGCATCATGTGCTGATTGGGGAGGGTTTTTTGGAAGGGACATCCTGCGTGACACTGCAGTGCCACTCCTAGATGGGCCCGGTGTTTGTGTCGGCCACTAGGGTCGCTAATCTTACTCACACAGTCAGCTACCTCATTGCGCCTCTTTTTTTCTTTGCGTCATGTGCTGTTTGGGGAGGGTTTTTTGGAAGGGACATCCTGCGTGACACTGCAGTGCCACTCCTAGATGTGCCCGGTGTTTGTGTCGGCCACTAGGGTCGCTAATCTTACTCACACAGTCAGCTACCTCATTGCGCCTCTTTTTTTCTTTGCGTCATGTGCTGTTTGGGGAGGGTTTTTTGGAAGGGCCATCCTGCGTGACACTGCAGTGCCACTCCTAGATGGGCCCGGTGTTTGTGTCGGCCACTAGGGTCGCTTATCTTACTCACACAGCGACCTCGGTGCAAATTTTAGGACTAAAAATAATATTGTGAGGTGTGATGTGTTCAGAATAGGCTGAAAATGAGTGTAAATTATGTTTTTTGAGGTTAATAATACTTTGGGATCAAAATTACCCCCAAATTCTATGATTTAAGCTGTTTTTTAGGGTTTTTTGAAAAAAACACCCGAATCCAAAACACACCCGAATCCGACAAAAAAAATTCGGTGAGGTTTTGCCAAAACGCGGTCGAACCCAAAACACGGCCGCGGAACCGAACCCAAAACCAAAACACAAAACCCGAAAAATTTCCGGCGCTCATCTCTAGTTAATACACCCGCAAGTCTGGTGGCTACTTGTCAACTGTGAATCATTTAAGCTCACCCCCGGACTCCCATTGGATGGTTTCATAAGAGTCCGGGGGTGGGCGAAATGACGATTGACAGGCTGTGCAGTGTGTGGCATGCGGCAGCGACTGCCGATTCCTGGGAAAGGAAACCAGGACATATGTTACATACAACTGATCATGTATGTTCATATGTCCTGGCCAGCTCCACCTTGCAGCGTTTGGACGGCACTGCAGCCCAGGGGAAGCAGCCACCGCTGGCATACAGTGCTAAGAGGCAGCAGCCGCAGCCTTTCTAGCGACGAGTTCCGTTGTGCGTCATCTGCGGCTTTGTACTTCTTTAAAGTGAATTTCTGTGTGGTTAAAGACACCTCTGGTAGTGTGGGTGGTCTTTTGACGCATCTGTTATGTGAATAAGCCCCATGATTTAAAGGTGGCACGCTACTTTTCTTGGAGCACCTGGTGCCGTTATGGCGTATATAGACATGAAATGTGCAATGATGACACGTCTGTACTTACACCGCTCTGCTATTGTATCCGCCATACCGTTGAAAGGTTTGGTCATGAAATAAATACATTCTCATTCTACAACACTTACTGGAATGAGTTATATTACACTCCGTAGTATAATAAATGAAGTGATTGTTAGCTACACATTTTTAGATATTTTTTTTTTTCACAGCCACAAGGATAACCAGCACGCCTTTGGCTCTCCGCATGTCAAAAAAATGCTTCGCTGGGAGCCTCTGGGGAGCGCAGACAAGATAAATTGAGTAAATTAAAAAGCAGCTAGAACACTTAGTCTGACATATTTCCCGATGAATAGAAGCCATTGCATCGCCTCTTCTTCAGGGTCCTGATGTAATCCCACTGGCAGTCTCGGAGTATCCACGGGATGGCGCTAATAGTACTGTTTCCGCTGCAGCAATAGTAACCAGATAAAAATAGCAGTAAGATCCAGTCCTGCACATTGAGTTTTCCACGGCTGCATTTCTAGATGGAATAGGGAAAGAGCAAATTTCTAAGCAGATTTTACCTTTTCTTTTTCTTTTTTAATTAACTTGACATCAGACGGCTCCTAATTATGTAAACGAACTGTCATCTTTCTCCAGAAAATCGGCGGTTCCTCATTAATCTCTCACTCGGAACGGCGGTAGCAGCGGTTTAGTGCGGTACTTGCTGACCAAAGTCTAGAGTGTAAAAAATATCCATCTAAATGGAAATAGAATGAGCAAAGGTTAATCTGCTATAGAGAAGGAGACACATTCTGTGCAATGTTATTTAGCTTCTAATTGTTAAAAAAAAAAAAAGAAATCCAAAAAAAAGGAAAAAGAAAAAGAAAATTAAATTTTCCTGAAGTAATTCTGGTGTGTGTGTGTGTGTGTGTGTGTGTGTGTGTGTGTGTGTGTGTGTGTGTGTGTGTGTGTGTGTGTGTGTGTGTGTGTGTGTGTGTGTGTGTGTCTGGCACACGTGGCTGCTTATTTTATCCAGGGTGATATACTGTGTCATAAAGCAATGTCAGAGTGAACGGTGGAATGAAAGTAATTAATAAAACAGATGTGACGATGTACAGGTTGGAAGGCTGAGGCTTCTCTGCTAAGATGTAAAACTGTAACATTATTGCCGCAAGGCTGAGATATATATTTTTCTGAATTATTTGCAAACTTTAAAGCATTCATTATTGCCGACGTTCGTTGCTTAATGGGTGGAACCGTTGGAATAGTGAAAATGTTATAATTTGTAAGGGTTACAGAAACATTCTAACTGTAATTTATGTATAATTGTGCACAGGCCCTATCTTTCCTGTGGGAATTTTGGAACAGGGCAGTGGTATCCGACATAAAGACATAAAGGTCAACCGCTAGGGGGGTAATTCAGAGTTGATCGCAGCAGAAAATTTGTTAGCAGTTGGGCAAAACCATGTTCACTGCAGGGGGGGTCCGATGTAACATGTGCAGAGAGAGTTAGATTCGGGTGGGGGGTGTTCAAACTGAAATCTAAATTGCAGTGTAAAAATAAAGCAGCCAGTATTTACCCTGCACAGAAACAAAATAACCCATCCAAATGTAACTCTCTCTGCACATGTTATATCTACCCCACCTGCAGTGCACATGGTTTTTTCCAACTGCTAACAAATCTGCTGCCGTGATCAACGCTGAATTAGGCCCTAGATTTCTAGCTGTTAGACTGTCGCCTCCACTGCATATCTGATTGGGCTGGGTCAGGAACCTGTGCACGTCCTCCAGTCTGCTAGTCATCCTTGAATGACACCCAAAAATGATTTGCAAACCGTTCTTGATGACATATGGTGGAAATACAGCACATGCACGTTCTTTTCTTTTTAGCACGGCTACAGATTACCGTAATTCCCTAAATAGAATGACCTTACAACTTTCATAACCACTGTCTCCTACTAGCACTAATTCATTCACTACACGTCACCAATTATTGTTACTCACCGCAGTCCCTTTAGCCTAGAACGTAAATATTAATATTTTAGAGAAACAAGTAAGTTTAATGGTCTATATTTCTACCATAAGTGGTGACGGCTTGTATATATTTTGATGGGTAATGAATTGTAAATCAAATTGAGCGAAGATATCTTTAAACCTGTCCCGGTAGGTGTTATTAGGCTATTCTGTTCATCGGTCCATTCGCTCGATCACATCTATTAAAGACAAACTATTTAAATTGTGCAACACATCAGACTCGAGCGCTAAATATAATTCTGCAGCCTATTTATAGCTGAGCTACAATTTTCTGTTACGTCTGCAAGGGCATTTCTTTGGGTTTAAATATCCATGAACCAATATTTTTAATATGACGTTGTGGCAGTTGAATCACTTTCCTAAATGGTAGACATAGCTTTTACTACTGCACCCCGGAGTGTAATTTTGCCATGTAATATCACTTCATAACCGTGAGGGCTAAGCCTGGAACACTGATAACCTTGACATTCATCACACAGACAATGGGATAGATGTATTCCTTTGGCACAGTAGGTAGAATTATCTAATATTGATAACTGGAACAAAGTGACAACCGCCGAGAAAAGGTGATTGATTGATTGATTGAACAACAGACAAGCCCCAAGCAGAAGCCTGTGTTTACTGCAAAGTGAGCAAACAGTAGATGCCAAGGTCAAGTGGGTGCTCTATAGTATTAACTCTGCTGGCACCGACAAAAATTGGAGGCTCCTTACTGATTGCACAGAGTAAAATAACACCCTTTTAAGTTCTTTATTTAACAAGAGTTTCCACCTTGAAATGGCATTAATTTCCTGCCACTTTTACTGAATACTGTACATTGCTATATATTGTGTGCTTTTTTTCTGTGCATTTCATCCATGCATTTATATAATCAGGCAAAGCTGTTAACTGTTGGCCTAGTAGCATGACACAGCTCAGCTGCCTGCACTTTGCTACATTTGTATCCAGAGAACAGTGTTATGTTAGAACGCAGAGCAACAAAAATAAACAATATCAGCCAGCTCATACAGAAACAATGCTGAAAAGCACAGAAGGAAGATCAGAAGAAGATATTTAATTAGCAGAAGTTGTAGGAGGGTAAGCACAAACCAGTAATCAGTTAGGATAGAGCCCTGAAATCAGCACTGGCCTTTCTAAAGAGAGACTGCTCTAGGTGCGTGTACAATCCTGGAGAGTTTTCCTTTGTCGCGCATGACATTCGTACCAGTGCTCCTGCAGTTTGGTTGCTTAAAAACGCGGGCTTGTTGCTAGTTTTGACAGCCTACATCTGTTGTACCTGAATGTAAAGAATTTAATGGGAATGATAAATTCTGCTTACCACCCAAATGGAATGACTGGATCACCATGGCGCTTCCCATTGGTAGTGTATTTGGTGGAATGTGGTGCATTACTATCTGCTGATATATTGACTTAACTCGGCTACAATATATAGTATTGTACTGTTCATTCTAGCACCCTGCACCTTTCACAACCCCTGCAGTTCCTCTTTCTCACCTGGGGTGTCACTCTCTGCTCTGGATGCTTTTAGCACACTGTAGTCTATATCTCAGTACTGAGATACAGACCAGAGTGTGCCAGAAGCATCCAGAGCAGAGAGTGACACCCCAGGCAAGAAAGCGGAACTGCAGGGATTGTGAGAGGTGCAGGGTGCTAGAATGAACACTATTATTGTAAATATACCATATCATACACCTTTATAGCATCTTGCAAGACCTGCACAAACTTTACTCCCCATCCCCAATGATGAGAGCCCTTATTATACAGCATAGAGTATTATAATCCAGGGTAGTTGGTCACATATGTCATCCTATGTAAAGTCTGCATATTGCCAGGAGGTAGACGGTGTGTGGAACTAAACATCCCATTATACCCTGTAACACTCTTAGCAGGACCTAACAGTAAAAGTGTGCCAGGGCTTGCTGGGATTTGCAGTGCCCCATGATGTCTATCCCTTAGCTATTGTGCCGTATGCTGTAGTATGAGAACATGTCCTCAATCCTCCACTGAAGCGAAGGATGGAGCATTTGGCGCCCCAAGTTGCTATTGTTCTGTTTTATTTGTGATCCTGGCAGCTTAGTGTCTGTAATGAAAGTCAGGGGCTCGCTCCACCCATACCGAATTGGGCACCTGAGAATAGGCTTTGGGAACCTACTGTCATCCACGCAGAAGAAATAGATTTAATCCCCCCCTCCCCCATAAATAAATGTAAGCAGAAGCATGTGCCGCTGTGTTCTGACCGGTTCATTGTTCATATTAACAAGCCGTCTGTACACGGTGTAGATCAGAGGTTCTCAAACTCGGTCCTCGGGGGCACACACAGTGCATGTTTTGCAGGTAACCCAGCAGGTGCACAGGTGTATTAATTACTCACTGACACATTTTAAAAGGTCCACAGGTGGAGCTAATTATTTCACTTGCGATTCTGTGAGGAGACCTGCAAAACATGCACTGTGTGTGCCCCCGAGGGCCGAGTTTGAGAACCTGTGGTGTAGATCATCTCAGGAATAAAGTGGAAACTTCTGCTTCATTAAAAAAAAGAACATTCTTCTATGTACCTTCCTGCTGTACATAAACGCAACCTCTGGGGTTAGGGGCTTATTTATGAAGAGTTGGGTTGTAAAACACTTCTGAACATGTTGGTATGTGGGCTCTGGGTCAACCATGTAAGGGTAGACAGTCATTAGGTCGACCACTAATGGTTGAGTTGGACAATATGTTGATATGCAAAAGGTCGACAGGTGCAAATGGTCGACACACATATGGTCATCACAGCTTTTTGGGGATTTGTAGCATTTTAATTAACGTTTTAATACTTTACCATGTGGACTACGATTTGGAATAGTAACCAGCTCAGCGAGGCACCTTGCCCAAAGCATGGTGAGCGAAGAGAGCCATGTGAGAGGACACAGTACACTAATTGGGGTTCCACGTGCTTTGACGGCGAAACACCCCAAAAAATGTTAAATGTTGTGTCAACCTTTTTTGTGTCGACCCTTCGTCAGGTCAACCTTTTCATATGTTGACCTTTTGACACTGCCAACCTAATGCCAATAGTAGTCAACCTAATGACCGTAGACCTGTCTAATGTAGATACTTATGCCTGTTTTTTTTAAAAAGGGCAATGCTTTTACTAGCAATACACAGCTAGAAAAAGCATTGTCCTTTTAAATATGCATAAATACGTTTAGAAGTGTCAGGTTTTGCAACCCAAATCTTCATAAATAAACCCCTGGGTCCTAAGTTAAACAATTATTTGCTTGAACTGGTTGTGTTGTGGAGTCAGACGCTTCTGCGCTGAGGTTCGATAAATGAAACCAACGCAATCCTTCATTGGTCACGAAATGTAGATGAAACCTCCAACATCTTTTGTGCACAAGAGTGGAAGGAGCCCTGAGATTTAAGACCATCCAGCAAATAGCAACTGGTCAGGCAGTCACTATGGAACCAGAGACTAATCTTAGATGTTGAGCCCCACTTTTGCACACAGGATTATTTACCATAAAATGATCCTCCTTAGTAGTTGGCTTCAACTTTAACAAGTTAGCACCACTTTAAAAGTTACTGAGATGAGGAAAACATTTACTGGGCTTGTTATTCTCCCTCCTTTCTTTCTGTTGGTCTCCACGCTCTTCTAAATACCTAAAAGGCAGGTGGAACGCTTATCCCAGTGCAGTCTCCCTCCCTGCATTCATGCGCTTGGATATATGTATATCTCAGATTGATTCCACGTGTGACAACAACGGCTGTCTGGGTAATGAACGCGATCAATCAGCCTTCAGCATGGCTAATAATATGCATTACTGATTTTCGAGACAGCTCAAATTGGAGAGTTGTAGCTTAATTTGATACATGCAAGCAGTAGACTTCTCTCAGCCCTAACCATTTAATAATTAACCTCCAAACATTCTGGAAAGCGAGGTTATTTGTGAACTATTTAACTGGCCACTACTGCTTTACATACCGTGTATAATTGCTTTAGACAAACAAGTGAGACGGCATCTGGTTCATTTTACGCTGGATGACATAAATTCCTTAATCCATACAATATTACTCCACCGAGTCTCTCAGCTATTGCTTTCTGCATTCCCCCCCACAGACAGATAAGGGGAACAGTTGCTTGTGATTGGAAAGCGAAGACCGTTGGTTCTAACTTGTGGGGGCAATAGTATATTTTGGAGGGTATGTCAAGTGATGTTTGATGGACACTTTGTATTCTCAAAATGATAAATACAATAGTCAAACTTTTAATGCACCATCTGTATTGTCCTTTTTTGTTGTTGGTGATTATCGCTACCATATGGTATATTTCTCCCAATTTGTATAGTTCGTGTTTAGAACTTTGTGATGCTAAAACAGCAACAGATGGAACTTTTTTGGGAGGCGTATGTGCCCCATCCATGAAACCATTGGAACACATTTTGCCAGTGATCCCTCCGTGTATTATATTGTAATTGATGGTGAATATTAAAATGCAGAACTGGCCTGGGCAATACGTGATGTGCATTTAGTGGACATATAAAGATGTCTCTATTCTTTATATCGCATTTATTTGTTTATGGGGTATAGGCTGCCAGTAATGCGCCAGCTGTTCCTGTGCTACAGTATATATCCCACAGGATTCTTTGCCAAGCATTAGGAGCATCTGGAAACAACATCTAGAATTCCAGTGGTCAAAGGTATTTCTTGTTTTTACGGCTTATTTGTCATTTACACAAGAAAAAGAACGGAGAAGAAGTCAAGACACAAAATTACCCCTCGCCATAATTTGCCCACCCACAACTCAATTTTACTGACATAATGCCCCCATATCAGTATGTACCACCAATTTTGGTCTTCAGCAAATCAAAATTGTCCCATGAAAGGCAGGACTGTTGGGACTAACAGGGGAGAAGGTTGAAGATGGGTTCTATAATGATACTCTACTTCCAACTTTTATGAGACTGCAATGCTTTAGGCTCAAGGATGGCAAAAAATGTCCCTCTAGTGGCCTAGGTGTATAGAAATGCAGACGTAATAAATTATTTAGGTTACCAGCTGGACAGGAACGACCATTCAACGATCATGCCAAGTGATTGGATCCTATGCAGGGCTGAAAAAGATCTAATCTGTTTAGAGGTGAATGTATCAGGGCATTCCACAGAGACATAAGAGTTTCTTTTCTGAGTCTGTGTAGTGTTCAGTAGTTTGTTTTCAGCTGAATGATTATTGTAAATGCAAGGTTTAACATTTAAAGAAAAGTGAAGCTAAGTAGTGGAAGCACACACTCACTCAAGACTTGTGCACTGCGGTTTACTTTATTAGGATGACAATAGACCAGTAACCATCATACAGTTCATGTTCATACAAGCCATTGACAAGGGTTCTCCGCTTCACACAGAGACTTCCACTGTATGATCACTATCTAACAGAGACCTTCTCTCTAGTCACCGGCCAACTTATCTGGCGTTTGTCATACAGATAAAATTGCCAGACAGTGTACCTTAGCCTCCTCCTCCACCTCCCAGACTGACAGGCAAATGACACTCCCACCTTGCCTTCTTATGGGAGTTCCTCAGAGCTGCTCTGTTTGATCAGTCACATGCCTTCATCTGCATCAGACTGCAGGGGAGAATGCACTGAAGTCTTTCAAGCATTCCTGGTTCCTCTACAGTACACTGTTCCTATTGCCCCACAAGATATGAAAACTTTTTTTTACACAGGTGACTATCACAGGGAGCTTTTTACGTTTGCATAACACCATACTTGCCAAATCTCCCTGATTGTCAGGGAGACTCCCTGTGTAGTAGCAATCTCCCTGATTCCCTGAAGAGTCTATAAATCTCCCTGATTGCACCTTACCCCCATTATCTAGCTGTTATATTCTTGGGGTGGAAAAATTAATAAATCAGATATATATATATACATTCTCTGGGGGGTAATTCAGAGTTGACCGCAGCAGCAAATTTGTTACCAGTTGGGCAAAACCATGTGCTCGGCAGCGCGGGGGGGGGGGGGGGGGGGCAGATATAACATTTGCAGAGAGAGTTAGATTTGGGTTGGTTATATTGTTATCAAATTTGCTGCTGCGATCAACTCTGAATTAGACCCTCAGATGGGATCATCCGTGCCATTTCCCTGCATTGGTTGTAAGGCACAGTGACCACCATGACTACATGCGTTTTTAAATAAGTTTTTCCGTGACCACTTATAGGGAGCCGCTTGTAAAACACCATACACAAGCAACCGTGAGTAGTATCAGTTTCTTTTCATCAATGAGTAGATCTTACTAGCTGCGTGGGGCTCATTTACATTTGGATGGACGTCATTTTTGGGAGAAGCACACGTCCACTCCGCATTTGTAAGTGTTACTTTGACAGTCTCCCTGAAATTCTTTATTTTTTTTAAAGTATTCAGATGCTGTATCCATAAAACAATGTTTTAGGTTTATTGGACCTTTTTAAGGATCAGTATACTGATTACTATTTACGGATTGTCAATGTATATCTCTGTTTCTGGCTTGTCCGTAATATAATAATCCGAACACACTTGTGTCGGAGTACTTTTTTTCTTTTTAACCTTCCAGCTGCTTGGCAATACCATATATGGGAAAGCATCTGTCTCCTGTGCTCAGATAATTCATACAGATAATAGCTGAGCATACTGGATGGGAAACAACTGGATGAGAGGGATAATGTTATATATATATATATATATATATATATATATATATAGGGAACTGTTATTTACAATAGCCCTTTAACTGCGTGGGCCTTGGTTACGTTCTGCAAAACAGACAGAAAATTCAGTGCTATGTCTACCGGTCTTACATTACAACACAGAAGCTATTTATTACTCTCCCTCACGGTCGTCTTTCTCAACAGAAGCTTCTCTGCTGGAGAGAATGAAAACAACCTGATCCTGTAAAGTTTTCAGTTCGGTTCCTTGACGTTTTGTTTTGACTTTGCACATTTTTGGCGAACGGCGTGAAAAGGATTTAGAGGCATTCTTGTGTTAATGAGCCAGTTTATTCATAATGCGCTACCGCATTTTTAGTTTTAAAGATGACACCTTGTTTTGTGTTTTCTCTTGTCTACAAGGTGTAGGGGCTTCGATAGTGGATCATCCTGTTTCATCTTGGTCCCATGCCAGGTCTGTGCATGGAAGTACTTTGAGTTTGAGCACAATGTGAAGATGTACAAACATTGCAGACGTCAGCCGTTGAAGTTCCTTCTAGTTGTCTTTTTATTTTGTTTTATGTCAACACAATTGTACAGCATTTCCTCGCACGGTGCCAATGATTGCAGCCTGTTGTGTAACACTCGTGGTTTGGTCCTGTTGCATACAGAACTCGCGCAGGGGTATCATATTTAAAGGGACTTCAGCATGAAAAAAACAGCGGGTTCTCTCAGTACCAGTTCTGACGTTGTACACACTACAGCCAGCACTAAAAATGGCAAACACATAACATTTAGTCGACACAGACCAAAACTCCACCCCAAAACTGCGGACTTGGTCAAACTCTGCTTACTGTATTGGTGTGTAAGCTGTGTCCCTTTCATTGGGCCACTTGGTGAAATTAATATGCAGGTAATTGTGTCCAACAAGAATAACTCTGTCATCAATTCTCCCGGCTGCAGTACAGACAGCCGATGATGCGATAGGCATTAAATTGCATCATCTTGGTAATGCCCCTGCTTCCCTATGTCAGTGTTCGCGGCAGGGCCACATTGGCGCAATTGTGTCACCACCGCCATGCAGGATGCACTCGCAAAACTGAACTATAAAACGCAGATCGGATATTTCATTTTCAATATAACTATGGGGGTCATTCCGAGCAGCGATCAGGCAAAAAAGACACTTCTGCGCATGCGTATGCGGCGCAATGCACACCCGCGTTGTACTATTACAACGAACGATGTAGTTTCACACAAGGTTTAGCAAAGCTTTTCAGTCGCTCTGTTGGCCGCAGAGTGATTGACAGGAAGTGGGCGTTTCTGGGTGTCAACTGACCGTTTTCAGGGAGTGTTTGAAAAAACGCAGGCGTGCCAGGAAAAATGCAGGCGTGGCTGGGCGAACGCAGGGCGTGTTTGTGACGTCAAATCCGGAACTGAATGGTCTGAAGTGATCGCAAGCGCTGAGTAGGTCTGAAGCTACTCTGAAACGGCACAACATTTTTTTGTAGCTGCTCTGCCATCCTTTCGTTCGCACTTCTGCTAAGCTAAAATACACTCCCAGTGGGAGGCGGCATAGCGTTTGCACGGCTGCTAAAAACTGTTAGCGAGCGATCAACTCGGAATGACCCCCTATATACAGAGAATAGCTTTGAGTCGTATCCCATGGCAACAGACGCCTATGTCATGCTTAAAATGCAATGTGAAGGTGGAATGCCACTTAAATTACAATGTTCAATTATATTTGTCTCTTTTTACTTGACTTTATGGCATCGTTCTTCATGAGTGTGTTCCTTTCATACAAGTTTTAAAATACTTTTTGTACTTTTTGTTTAATAACTCATATAGCATCCAGTGTGTAGCATATATGAAGAAAACTGTGACGATTATATTTATCTGTAGCAATCTACCCTATGGTGTTCCGCTTACTACACCGCGGCACTATCTCATCCTACATCTGAAGCTGTGACACAGAATAACACACAAGGCGCCCAGTTCATTTTCTCCAGTATGGGAGTCTGCGGTTGTTAGGCGCTTGTCATGTCACTCAAGCAGAATTACAAAGAGCGCGGTTCAATAGTAAGCCGGAAAATTGGTACTGATTCCAATTTACCTGAAATTGAGAGAATTCATGTAATGATTTCCGCAGATAGGAATGTCACAGGGGAGGGAATTGAAAAGGATAGCCTTGGTTAATGTATTTTTAGTTCCCCATAAATTTCCTAAATATTTACTATGGCGGCTCATTCCACGGCTTGGTCTCATTTTTTTTTTCCTGGCGCGGCAATGATTGCACTGTATAATATGCTACTTCAGAGAGGTAAATAACTGCGCTTTCTTGGGAGCGATCGATCAGTAAAGCACAAATACCACTTAGTGCTCCTGAGAACGAGTTATACTGTCATGGAACGGACTGGCTTGTATGGAGTTGTCCCGGCAACCGATTTCACAAGACCGATCTAGGGGGGGGGGGGGGGGGGGGAGTATTCAGTGTGTTCCAGTCTCCAACTCCTTAGGATAAGTAATGTACCTGATAGATTTGCACGCGTTTGTCTTTTCCAGCATCAGACATTCCGCTTGGCTTTGAAGACGATTTTTTTTTTCTTTTTTTCTTTTTTTTTCTTTTTTCTTTTTTTTTGTCAGTTAAGACACATGTAAAAATAGCGCATTTGAAAAGATAATGTAAATGTAACATTGTACATATACTATATAATTAGGCTTGCCCTAATATCCCTTTAATCCGGGACACCTACTGTGCAGTATAGATTACACAGGTTCTGTGGCTGGCAGCCTGGCATTGCATTTCACCCGGTTTTAATCAGCCGCAGATCCTAAACCTGTAAATCATAGGTGTCCTGAATTAAAGGGATATTATGGCAAGCCTATATATAACTGTGATTGAAACATGTGGGTGGGATGTACTAAAGAAGAATCCGGGGTTCCGACACAGAGTGTAATGCCAGCTATAGCTGGCACTACCCTATAGCAGGGGCGTCACTGCCCCTGATTACACCTTGTGCGGGCTGCCGTGAAATGTGGGTGTGGCTCGTGAGAGGGGCATGGCTTAGTGGGAGGGGCATTCTGCGGGTCGGGGATGCTGCTGTTCCCGGGGGGATGTGTGTGCTCTGCGGCTCTGAAGTGCCGGCTCCTACAAGGTGACAGGAGCCGGGTGCTGCACGTAATACACCGTCACTAAGCAGGAACCGGCATTTTGGTGTCACCCCTCAGCCGTACTTGCCTACTCTCCCGGAATGGCTTGGAGGCTCCCGAAAATCGGGTGACCCTCCCGGCCCTCCGGAAGAGCAGGCAAGTCTCCCGTTTTCAGGGGTCCCCCCTGCCCGGCTGTCCAATTTAGCGAGTAAAGTGGGTGGTCCGGGCAGGCGATGACGCCATTCTTGTTGAATCGCATCATCATGCTGTATAATGCCGGTAATAGTGGCATTACACAGTGGGGGCGTGGCTTACATGACGCAATCCCGCAGCCACGTCACCGTTCCGCCTCCGCCATGCCCCCGTTCCGCCCTCCTCTGCACGGCACGTCGCAGCCCGCCCTCTGCTGAGCTGACCTGGCTGCTTTCTCCCAGAGAGAGCAGCCAAAATGTCGGCAAGTATGCCCCTCAGCGGGTGTCACCTGGGTGTGGGCCGCACACCCCTTATGGCGGCACTGCTCTATAGAAGTCTATGAGCTCATTTCCGCGTCATGCTGTGTGATTGGATCCCTCCCGGCATAACCCCCATCCACCGCGTCCTACGCATGCGCAGACGGAGTCCCGAGTCGGTTATAAACCTGGAAGTCCTGGGAACGGAGCACATCGCAAAGGACAGCTCTTATCGGAAGAACTGTCCTTCGCAACACTAATCACGTTAGTACATAGCAGGCGCTGGATGCAGTGGAGAGAGTTTTTCTTATTGCCACCGTGCAGTCATGTCAGGAAATGATTTGCAGATAACCATCTAGAGAATCTTCAGAGGAAACGGTTTCATAGTGTCCCTGCTATCAGAATAGGTGTGTGCGGACAGTACTGCTGTCACTGTGTGATTTATTCATCAGACCTTCCCTTCAAGGCTCTCCGTGTGCTGCACAGGGGAGTAAAGTGTTCCTGCCATCAGCACAATTGCACGTGTTATTACTTAGATGTGATTAGGGTGAGGCGTAGCCCTGAACCTGTATGTGAAGCTCGCAGTCAGCGCTCGTCATCACCAGTGGCATCATCTACACTGGATGGAAACGTCTGTAAATTGATGTCTGTCGGCTTCAGTAAACATAGGAGCCTGTGATCCCCTGTGCAGATCAGACTGAATCTTGATTTATGTGGAGCTGAGAGCATATATGGAGAGAATTGCCATATATAGGTTCTCCTCCATATTGTTCAATCCTGTTTAAATGCCAGCTTCTCCCTTTCACCGCTGCGGCCCGGCTCATTGGACAATGCAGGACCCTGATTAACAACAGGGCAGTTTGGGTAGTGGCGTCTTTTTACAAACTTTAATAACACCGCTGACATAAAAGTGCCCATGAATTGGGACCGTCTCACCAGAACCAGAACTGTTGGGCGGTATACAGAGAGATAATCATGATGAGAGAGCAGCTTGTGAATTCACTAAAAGCCATTGGCCCTCATTCCGAGTTGTTCGCTCGCTAGCTGCTTTTAGCAGCATTGCACATGCTAGGCCGCCGCCCTCTGGGAGTGTATCTTAGCTTAGCAGAATAGCGAACGAAAGATTAGCAGAATTGCTACTAAATATTTCCTTGCAGTTTCTGAGTAGCTCCGGAACTACTCCTAGATTGCGATCAGCTCAGTCCGTTCAGTTCCTGGTTTGACGTCACAAACACGCCCTGCGTTCGGCCAGCCACTCCCCCCTTTCTCCAGACACTCCCGCGTTTTTCCCTGACACGCCTGCGTTTTTCCGCACACTCCCGGAAAACGCTCAGTTACCACCCAGAAACGCCCCTTTCCTGTCAATCATTCACCAATCAGCAGAGCGACTGAAAAGCGTTGCAGGATCCACAGCAAATCTGCTAAGTTTTTAGTTAAATAACTAAGCGCATGCGCCCTGCGTGCCTTGCGCAATTAGCAACAAATTGCAGCATAGTGAAAATCGGCAACGAGCGAACAACTCGGGATGACCACCAATGACAATTGTGAGATGTGCTGTTCAGAGTAAAATGATGGACTGCTTCATCATGAATCCCCATGGAATATTTTCTGTGATTCTCCGCTGCTTTGCTGCTGTACAGAATAGATGTGATCTAATTCTCCCCAACCTCCCACTACCCCTCCCTCAGCCCTCAGGACACTGTGGCCTGTGGGTGGGACAGCAGGACACTGTCTGAAAGGTTTCTCTGAATGATAAAACACTGTAATCTGTAATCAAGCACTTCACATAAAGTACTAGGGGCCGGATGCACATAGAAGGCGGAATACATTCACATAATACTAATTGCATATGTGCTAACGGGTTTAGTATGAAGTACCTACAATCAAAATCCCAAGGTCAATTTACCGACATTTGAGATACCGACAAGGTCAAAATACCGACAATTAAAATGTCGACCGGTCAAAAAGTCGACACCGGTTTTTCATTGTTTTTTGTGTGTATGTCAACATAGGTCAACATGGACACCGTATATGTGTACCACGTCCCTTCGCTCGGCACACTATTATATTCCCCCTCTAGGTACACTGGGATGGTAAACAAGTCGGTTTCATTGAAAAAATCATGAAAAACTCATGTCGACTTTTTGACCTTTCAGCAGTTTAAATGACGGTATTTTGACCTTGTCGGTATTTTACATGTCGGGATTTTGATCCTGTCGGTATTTTGACCGTCAGGATTTTGATTGTAGGTAAATTGACCACATCCCGTACTAACATATGCAATTAGTATTGCAATGTGAAAAGAGTTGACCCTTGTGAAGCCGGCGCCTTCTAGTAAGAGGATGTGAGCTGGTCTCCACCCCATAGCACCGGGAGGTGATGTCTTCAGGGAGTCCCGGCTCCTCCTCCTTGCAGCTGGAAGGACAGCTGGCTGTGTTGCTGGGGGTGGAGGAGGTTTGGGGTATCCAGGAACGCGCTGTGACGCTGCCAGCACACAGGTGAGGGGAGCCGGAGTGAGCGGTGCTGGAAGGATAGGTGGCGGGATGCGGAAAGAGACCCAATGGCATTGGCTTCTATAGGGTAATGCCAAAAAAAGTTACCCTCCTATCGGTAATCGGGCGGCCAGGGGTTAGTACATTTTAAAATGCGGTAAAAATACCTACAAATAAAATATTCAAATCAGTGATGGACAAAAGGCAGCCCTAGGACCACATGTGATCATCGAGTCTTCATCTGCCTATAATAATACATCATGCATGCCAATATCTTATTAAAGACTGTTATCTCTTGGATTAAATGTATCGTTATAACTGATTACTGAAAGTAAAGGGAATCTGCAGTACTATTGAAGGCTATCGGTCCACCCTTGAGGTCCTTAAATGGTATCTGGTTGCCTGTTACTTATTTAGGTTATACTCTATTTTTACTTTCATACAGGGGTGGACTGGCCCACAGGGGTACTGGGGAAACCCCCGATGGGCCCCACTGTCTAGGGCCCTCTACTCCTCCTCTATGGATTAGATTTCAGACTAAGTATACTGACAGTTGGGCGAGCGCAAATGAGCCCTTTGCGGGCTCGCTGCACTCAAAACGTTGCGGGCACGGTGGCATGCTACACGGGCCACGCTTTTTATTCTTCCTCCAGCGGGGTCGTGGACCCCCAAGAGGAAGAATAGTTGTCAGTGTGCCGGGTGTTGGGAGTCCGGCGCCGGTATACTGAGAGCCGGCATACTGAATTCCACCCATATACGGTATATATTTATGCAGTGTATACAATCTAGAGGTTAATCTACAGCGTGTCGGTTTATGGCCTGTCCTTTAGCCACTGCACACTTGAATCGCAATAAACGCCACAAACGTGCATGCGGTGTGAAAGAATATTTGAACTTCATATTTTGTCAAGGAAATAATTTATGAACCTGATTTAATATGGCAGCTGTTCTAAATTTACCAGGACTAATTTGCATCTCAGTGTGACATTGTTTCCACTGGTGTGAGCATTTTGGGGAAAGCAGCACATTTACTGGCGATCTGCTTTTGTGAACTTTGCGTTTGTGCCAGAATTATGAAAGCCGTTGAGCAGACCTTAAAATGATACGACACATGTTCTCAGCGCATGCTACGGTAGTGACTCCTCTAGCTCCATTTCAACTCCAAATTTAATTTTTTAAGTGGCACTAATGCTCGAACATTGCTTTTGTAATTAATTGTAAATTGCCTTGGCGTCTGCCCAGAGGCTGCCATTGAACTGATGTACAGGGCTGGTTCGGTAAACTCTACATTGCGTCTAATAAGGTGAAGAATTAATTTACTTTAATTATTGTCAGATTTAGGGCAGATCTCGTGCGCCTTGCGGAGAACTGATGTCGGACTTCTAACCCTGGGTGATGTTGTGGAATTCAGTTTATTTCCAATGACCAATATCCTTAAATGATAAAAGTTGACCTGACAAGATGTCTTGTTTCATTCGTATTCAAATCTCTCTTCAAGAAGTTTCCGCATCTTGATCAAAGTTATGGTGTTTGTTATTCTGGATTAACAATCTCCTTACAAGATTTTGTCCTTGATTTAATCTGGTCAGCAATAGAACTGTAAGAAAAATGTATCAAGCCTAAATGGGACAAGTTGATAGGTTGCCTATAACAACTAATCAGCTGATAGCTTCCATTTATCAAGTACATTCTATAAAATGATAGGTAGAAGCTGATTGGTTACTTTGGTAACTCTTGGTCTCTTTAGAAGGTTCAGGGGTTAAAGTGGGTGCGGGGGGGGGGGGGGGAACGAGGTGGAACGGAGTTCCACCACCTGTAATGGTAGGGGGAACTAGTTCCACCATTTCCATTGCCCTGCACAGTAATTCCAACAGAAAAGCCTGCCCCATCATCTGCGTCAATCGATGATACAGGCGGCACTAAAGTTGCTGATGAGCTGCAGCCATCTACTTCTTCCTCAGGTCCTGATGCCTCCATGGTCCTCCTCCATGAGTTCCTCCACCTCAACAGGACCACTTTAAGCCCTGAGAAGGTTTATATCCCCCCCTTAGTCCACATAGGCACATTACCAGCTACAGTATTCTGCACTTTCAGACCACATCGAAGGCCCATCAGTAAGGTCAGAAGATAATGGACCTCCATACAGTGACTTAATTACTATCATAGTAAAATGGAGGTTGGAGTCACACTGATCTGGTTCAGGTCGAATCACTTAATTGACCACCCCCTTCACTTTTAAAGTGGGCGTATAGGTGGTAGGTAGCCCCCCTGGAGACTTTCCCACTCTTCTGGACATTCAGGAGAGCTACTTGAGATTTTGGAGACTACCCATATTGTACATCTACCCAAAGCTCTGGCAGGTGCCCTATTTAACTACCCTCAAAGCCAGTGCTGGGGTAGATCTTCTGGTTTGCTATGTCACCCTGTCTATTGTACCTTATTTATATTTTCTTGCGCTCAGAAACTAATTATTGTTTTTGTTTCTTTACTTGATTTCTTTTATGTTCTATATTTGTGTGCAAAATGTTGGTAATGTAAATTTGTATGTGAACTGTTCCGCATCTCTCATCATTCAATTAATTCATCTGCACTAATGAAAAAGTACCCCAATTCCCTCAGTAAGCTTGTCCCAGTGGAAGGCCAGCACAAAAGCAAGTGCAAATCTTTCAGAAAGAACAAAAATCAGTTTTGTCCTCTGATACACCCTGTAGTCCACGGATTCGGTATGTAATACCGATAGGCTGGCTGCCAGCGGTCACATGACAGAGACAGCGGCATTCCGACACTGAAGAGCCCGACACTGGTCAGGGTGAGCATTTTAATCCTACCTTACCCTAACCCTCTGGAGGAGGCGGCTACAGCTAACCCTCGGGGGGGGGGGTTTCAACTCAGGCTAACCACCCTCCCTAGTGTCTAACACTAACCCTCCCCTCTCAGGGCCATAACCCGGGCCCCCGATACTTACCGTCGGGATGTCGGCTGTCGTGTTCCGGTGCCAATCTCCTCAGTGGTGTTGGGATTCCGGCATTGGTCACATGACTGCCGGGATGCCAAACGCATCCCTATTCCCCATCCAGACTGTTTTTGCATTGGCCATAGAATGACTAGTAGCTCACACTCATTAATAAATTCAGGAAACAAGCCTCTTACCTACTAATAGTGTTTATATTTCTTAAGATTTCAAAGCGTTGTTTCCTAAAAAAAAAATTATATCTTGATTTCGAAAGAGAACAATGAACAGTTACATATCTACTGGCTGAGAGGTGAGATTGTGGTTTTTGTCTTACAAAATAAAGAAGATTCCTTAAAGAAACAATAAACCAGTGATACTGAAGACTATTATGTGCTTTGTGAGCCCGAAATTGAGCAACAAATGTTGAAGACTATTATTTAGGATTTTTGGAACAGTTATAGAATTCTTATTATGTAGATTCTTATTAAGTAGGAAAGTGTGGGGGCTTGGATGAATTAGATCAGTTACTTTATCAGGAATTAAAACAATGAAAGGTAACCTGATATAGTTCTGCAGTCACATATATGCCCCTGTATGCCCCTCCAAACGTTCAGAGGGACACACGCAATCTTTATAGTAGTAAAAAAAAATGAAGGTAAAATCTTCACAACACGTCCTTCATTTGCTACAGAATTCCACCACAATATTCAGGTTTCTCACCCCATAATTCCCTCACGTGCCACCAGACCCCACTTGTTACTAAATTTACCCCACCTGCTATTTGGCCCTCCCCACCTACCACTCATCTCTCCTCACACATTTGCCCCATAATTCCCCCACATACCATCAGACCCCACTTGTTACTATATGCCCTCACATGCCCTCGGATCCTGCATGTGCTCCAAAACTCTCCCACATACTACTCAGCCCTCATTACTTGCCCCATCATTTCCCCACATCCCATCAGACCCATACTTGCTAAAAATGAGGTAATGGCCAATTGAGTAACTTTTTTAAGTGCAAAGTAAATATGTCCACCCAAAGGAGAGGCCACATTTAGTGTGGGAATGTTCACATACCTCATAGGTACTGAGTGAAAAACTGTAGTTGGTAAAGTAGACATCGGCTCCAATGAGCTAGGAATTGTCTTGTTACAGGCCTGCTTTCCTACTCTGTGGGCCTAAGTCATGTTTGTATGCAGTTGAAATTGCAATTTGATTTTCTGGGCTACGGAAATGAGAAAGAGACGCCCACCGGGCGTCATTCCATACATATTCGCAGCCTTCACACAGAAGCAAGGAACATCGAAGATAAGGTTAACCCTATGGCTATGCAGACTGGACATGGCAGTACTGACACCGGCGCCATGTTTTTGCACATACCAGCTCGCAACTGACGACTGATACACTCCCTGAAAACAGCCATGGCACACCTATGTTTAATCGGGATCTGGTCGGGATCCCGGCAGTCGAAATACCGACGCCGGTATTCCAACGCTACTCAGAATGCCGGGATCCCAACAATGATCACCCTCCTGGCACCAGAATCCCGACTGCCAGGATAGCAAATGAGGATGTCATGGACCACCAGAGAGGTAAGCTTTGGAGGTGTGTAGTGGTGGTGGTGGAGGTGAGCTTTAGGCTGTGGGGGGAGGTTAGGGTTAGGTTGTGGGGGGCGAGGGTTAGGGTTAGCTTGCAGAGAGGAGGGGTTAGAGCTAGGCTGCGGGGGAGTGAGGGTTAGGTTTAGGCTGCGGGGGTGGGGGGGGTTAGTGTCAGGCTGGGGGTAAGGTGGGATAGGGTTAGGGATTAGGGTTAGCTTTATTTATTACTCACTATCGGTATTTTCTTCACTGGTGTTTTGGCAGCCGGCATCCCAGCCGTCAGGATCCTGATACCAACCCGTTTTACCAACCACTCCCTGTAAACTCCTAACATCTCCAAACGGTCACTTCATATATAATGTTTCGATGCAATTTAACTTTTAAGTGACGGTTTATATTACATACTGTACAGTCCGAATGGCTGACAGACTGTTGTAAATGTGGCAGAATTGTATTATTATCTTTTGTTTTCATTCTCTGCTTGTTTTACTTTTGCTTGTCTTGTTGCTATACACCAGACGGTCCCGCAAGTGGATGCATGTTTCCAATCTTATTTGTGACCAAGGACTGTTATGCAATTTTTTTTTTTATAATATATATATTTTTTGAAGCGAGTGCCTGTTTCCTATTCTTTACCTTGCTTTCTTTGGAGGGAAGCCCGAGAAACAAAGTCCGCTATTAGAAAAACACACTGCTGGACTGGAATGTGTCTATTAGCTGCAGATTATTTCCTATTAGCAGATTAGCGGCCAGGCTATTGGCTCACAAAGGTCTTTCAAACTTTTTTTTTCTTTTTCCCCATTGTAGTTGTTGTGTGTGTGTGATTCAGGCCATGGGAGAGAATTACTTCCACGATTGGGGGAGAGAGAGAGAATTTGTTACTGTTGCCATGGACACGGGGGCTCACAGTCGTATTGTCGGAGCCTCTGCGCACAGCGCCGTGGCCCAGCTTGGCTGCTGCCATTGTTAATGAAATCACTGAATAGATTTATGTGTTTGTCTGCTTTAATTTTTTTCATTCTTTTTTTTTTTTTGCACTGTATGTATCTCTCTTTCTGTGAGTGTGTCTTTGTGTCACATGCTATTTACCGTCGCTGCGATAACTACAGTACTGTTTGCATTTGTTAGCGTTGTAATATATGAATAGCCGCTGTCAGCCATTGATAAATCTTATGCACAAGTTGTGTTTGCCTGCTTACAGTCTGCTGCGAGCTGTAACCTCTCATGTGCAGACTTTTTATGTTTTGCAACGACGCTCCGGTATATTACTATTATCCTCTGATCTTGAATTATGGATTATTGATCCCTACGCTGAAAATAAATGCCTGTCCATAGCGCATGGAGATTACAGATAATGTACACAGGGAGTGTATGATTTATTTACCTTGTGTGTGTGTGTGCTTTATTCCCTTTCACAGACAAAATATCCACAGGGAGACACCAGTGGCGTGACAAATAGGCTTCTCAGACCAGAGGCTCTAGGGGACCAGCAAGATTCCAGCCCTTAAGACTGATAAGACGCAGGAACTTTGTGTGCCCGCATCTACTGACCTAGGAAACTCGGCTCTTATATAATGTGTTTTGTTGCGCTCAGCAGGCAACGCAACCAATGCGTTCCAGGCACATGAGCACAGATTTGCTCTGCGAGTGCTGTAAGCGGTATAAATGCTGAGCTGCCTAGGCTAATAGCCATGTTAAGAGGCTCCTACACTGGTGTACACGTTTATACCCAGTTGGTGGTAAAGTGGGGGACCTCCAAAACATTCTGATAGGTCCCAGTAGACCCTACTTATGCACCTGGATGTGACCCCAGATTACAGCGCCCTACTTCATTACTGAAACTCAGGGCCAGATTAACGCAGATGGGGGCAGGGCGAACGAGATTGTGGGGCCCCCCACTATTGCTAGCAGAGCCCCTCCTCCCGAAACACTCACACACCCACTGGATGTTCGGAGCGGAGCAGCAGGGACAGCACGCCGGAAAACACACACACTGTCTCGTGAGATTTACTCTTACGATCCCGCGAGATAGCCTGTGCACGGAGGATCTCCTTGATGGCTGCTGAGCCGCCATAGGTAGACTCAACAACGAAGTGTGTGGGGGCCCTTAGTGTGTGTTTGGGCCCCCGGGATGACCGCCCCTGTCGCCCCTCTCTTAATCCTGTCACCCCTACCTTAATCTGGTCGCCCCTGTTGCCCCTCCTTAAATGCGGATGCCCCCTATCGCCCCTCCCTTAATCCACCGCCCCTGTCGCCCCTCCCTTAATCCGGCCCTGCTCAAACTCCTGTTATTTTATGCAAAACTATTTATGTAATAGCAACAGGTATACATAATATAGCGCAAAGCAATGATTGAGGCAGCACAAACTAATAATAAAAAAAGGTTCTGTTACCCATAGTTGAAAAATCTCATATATATTTATGTATGTAGAAGAATTGTTATACTGTTTGGGCAGATCTGACAATTCACTGGTGGCTGAAAACATTTATCTGGCCATTGCGTAGGCCTCAGCACAATGGACTTGTCTGTGTATGGTACCAGAAAGGCATAATTACAGCGTGCGCACACATTTACAGCATACAGTTAAAGTTGCAATACATTAAAGTTTTCTAAAATGTCTCCTAAAATGATTTTTTTTTTCCTGCAAGTGCAGCAAATCCAGCCTCGTAATAGATTGGCACTTTAAATTTAGCGACCAAATCACACCGGTTCCGTAGTCTTGTATAATGTATTGTATAACCTTGTAATGCTATAACATCACTCGGCAATGATATTTCATAATAGGGCCACTTCAGGCCTGCTTTCCCACTCACTCGAGCAGTTTTCACAGTCTTCGTGTTAGCGGAAACATAGGGGGTCATTCCGAGTTGATCGCAGCCAGCAACTTTTTGCTGCTGCTGCGATCAACTAATCCCCGCCTATGGGGAAGTGTATTTTAGCATAGCAGGGCTGCGATCGCTTGTGCAGCCCTGCTATGCTTAAAAAGTCTCCTGCAAAATAAGACCAGCCCTGCAGCTACTTACCCTGTGCGACGGATCCAGCGATAAAAGTCTTGGTCCTGACGTCAGACATCCGCCCTTCGTTGGCCTGGACACGCCTGCGTTCTTCTTACCACTCCCCGAAAAAGGGCCTCCAATGGTGAGTATCCGCGCCGGAACACCTCTCCGCTGTCAATCTTCTTCCGTCCAGCGCTGGGTCTTTTTTTTCGCTGGGCGCTCCATTGCCTGGCGACCACCGTCGTCTGGCAACGATGCGCGTGCATAATGTGCACCCCGCACCTGCGCAGTTCCGACCCATTCACACCGCAGCGAAGAACCGCTGCATGCGAAGGGTCAGAATGACTCCCATAGAGCACTGACAAACCATTTAGGTTCTCTGTTTTTCTTTATTTTTTATAATCCATTTTTATTGAGTACACAAAGAAGTACAAAAGTATAGTAAGCATAAAAGCAGTTGTAACAAAAAGGGGTACATTTTAGAGAATACATAAGGCAGGATGTATCACGAATAGCAATTGGAATGCAATACATCCCGCCACTGATCACATGAATAGCGACATTTAGTGGCGCTTATTCATGTGCGATTGCAATTGAAATTGCAAAGGCCATCGCTGTCCTTTGCGATAAGAGAACTTTTGGGTTTATGACCATGGCCGTCCCTCTGTGAATGCGTGATCTGAAGGGGTCACTGGGAGAGATCCTGTTAGACGAGGGCGTGGGTTAAACCTACGTGGTTGTAAGGAGCAAGTAATGAGCCTTTAAACTCTAAATAATAGTACCCAGTGTAAATAATTTAAGAGGGTCTGTCTAGGGCGGAAAGAATAATATCTTCCATATTGGTCTTATACGATGGAACCATTCTGTAATTGGAGCCAAAGGGGATTTCGAGTGCACCAGGGCCACCACCTTTGAGATGCTTCATCAGGCACTATTTTAGAATGGTTTTAGAGGGGTGCATGAGTGGGAGGACTCTTGAGCAATTGCAATCTCCCTACTCATGGATCTGTGAAGTCATACTGCCCCCTGCAGCTTCATGAATGATATTGCACTGGCGAAATTCTGCCTTCAGCAGCCCCAGGATATGTAGGTGTTTTATTTAATTTTATTTCACCATTGCATTAAGGGCTGCTTTAAATACAAATAAATGTAGGTGGTTCTTTTAATTTCAAGCATTTTTACAGCCTATTCATTCACTAGAAACTACTAGCATCATTTTCTTTTTACTCCCTATGGCTCAGATTTATCAAGCCTTGGAGAGTGATAAAATACCAACCAATCAGCTACTAACTGTCATTTTTTTTCAAACTCCGCCTGTAACATGGCAGTTAGGAGCTGGTTGGTTGGTAGATTATCACCGTGCAATGTATTACTCTCCAAGTCTTGATAAATCTGGGCCTAAAGCACATACCATTTAATAACAATTAGAGATGAGCGCCGGAAATTTTTCGGGTTTTGTGTTTTGGTTTTGGGTTCGGTTCCGCGGCCGTGTTTTGGGTTCGACCGCGTTTTGGCAAAACCTCACCAAATTTTTTTTGTCGGATTCGGGTGTGTTTTGGATTCGGGTGTTTTTTTTAAAAAACACTAAAAAACAGCTTAAATCATAGAATTTGGGGGTCATTTTGATCCCAAAGTATTATTAACCTCAAAAACCATAATTTACACTCATTTTCAGTCTATTCTGAATACCTCACACCTCACAATATTATTTTTAGTCCTAAAATTTGCACCTAGGTCGCTGGATGACTAAGCTAAGCGACCCTAGTGGCCGACACAAACACCGGGCCCATCTAGGAGTGGCACTGCAGTGTCACGCAGGATGTCCCTTCCAAAAAACCCTCCCCAAACAGCACATGACGCAAAGAAAAAAAGAGGCGCAATGAGGTAGCTGTGTGAGTAAGCTAAGCGACCCTAGTGGCCGACACAAACACCGGGCCCATCTAGGAGTGGCACTGCAGTGTCACGCAGGATGGCCCTTCCAAAAAACCCTCCCCAAACAGCACATGACGCAAAGAAAAAAAGAGGCGCAATGAGGTAGCTGTGTGAGTAAGATAAGCGACCCTAGTGGCCGACACAAACACCGGGCCCATCTAGGAGTGGCACTGCAGTGTCACGCAGGATGGCCCTTCCAAAAAACCCTCCCCAAACAGCACATGACGCAAAGAAAAAAAGAGGCGCAATGAGGTAGCTGTGTGAGTAAGATAAGCGACCCTAGTGGCCGACACAAACACCGGGCCCATCTAGGAGTGGCACTGCAGTGTCACGCAGGATGTCCCTTCCAAAAAACCCTCCCCAAACAGCACATGACGCAAAGAAAAAAAGAGGCGCAATGAGGTAGCTGTGTGAGTAAGATAAGCGACCCTAGTGGCCGACACAAACACCGGGCCCATCTAGGAGTGGCACTGCAGTGTCACGCAGGATGGTCCTTCCAAAAAACCCTCCCCAAACAGCACATGACGCAAAGAAAAAAAGAGGCGCAATGAGGTAGCTGTGTGAGTAAGATAAGCGACCCTAGTGGCCGACACAAACACCGGGCCCATCTAGGAGTGGCACTGCAGTGTCACGCAGGATGTCCCTTCCAAAAAACCCTCCCCAAACAGCACATGACGCAAATAAAAAAAGAGGCGCAATGAGGTAGCTGTGTGAGTAAAATAAGCGACCCTAGTGGTCGACACAAACACCGGGCCCATCTAGGAGTGGCACTGCAGTGTCACGCAGGATGTCCCTTCCAAAAAACCCTCCCCAAACAGCACATGACGCAAAGAAAAAAAGAGGCGCAATGAGGTAGCTGTGTGAGTAAGATAAGCGACCCTAGTGGCCGACACAAACACCGGGCCCATCTAGGAGTGGCACTGCAGTGTCACGCAGGATGTCCCTTCCAAAAAACCCTCCCCAAACAGCACATGACGCAAAGAAAAAAAGAGGCGCAATGAGGTAGCTGTGTGAGTAAGATAAGCGACCCTAGTGGCCGACACAAACACCGGGCCCATCTAGGAGTGGCACTGCAGTGTCACGCAGGATGGTCCTTCCAAAAAACCCTCCCCAAACAGCACATGACGCAAAGAAAAAAAGAGGCGCAATGAGGTAGCTGTGTGAGTAAGATAAGCGACCCTAGTGGCCGACACAAACACCGGGCCCATCTAGGAGTGGCACTGCAGTGTCACGCAGGATGGCCCTTCCAAAAAACCCTCCCCAAACAGCACATGACGCAAAGAAAAAAAGAGGCGCAATGAGGTAGCTGTGTGAGTAAGATAAGCGACCCTAGTGGCCGACACAAACACCGGGCCCATCTAGGAGTGGCACTGCAGTGTCACGCAGGATGGCCCTTCCAAAAAACCCTCCCCAAACAGCACATGACGCAAAGAAAAAAAGAGGCGCAATGAGGTAGCTGTGTGAGTAAGATAAGCGACCCTAGTGGCCAACACAAACACCGGGCCCATCTAGGAGTGGCACTGCAGTGTCACGCAGGATGGCCCTTCCAAAAAACCCTCCCCAAACAGCACATGACGCAAAGAAAAAAAGAGGCACAATGAGGTAGCTGTGTGAGTAAGATAAGCGACCCTAGTGGCCGACACAAACACCGGGCCCATCTAGGAGTGGCACTGCAGTGTCACGCAGGATGGCCCTTCCAAAAAACATTCCACAAACAGCACATGACGCAAAGAAAAATTAAAGAAAAAAGAGGTGCAAGATGGAATTGTCCTTGGGCCCTCCCACCCACCCTTATGTTGTATAAACAGGACATGCACACTTTAACCAACCCATCATTTCAGTGACAGGGTCTGCCACACGACTGTGACTGAAATGACGGGTTGGTTTGGACCCCCACCAAAAAAGAAGCAATTAATCTCTCCTTGCACAAACTGGCTCTACAGAGGCAAGATGTCCACCTCATCATCATCCTCCGATATATCACCGTGTACATCCCCCTCCTCACAGATTATCAATTCGTCCCCACTGGAATCCACCATCTCAGCTCCCTGTGTACTTTGTGGAGGCAATTGCTGCTGGTCAATGTCTCCACGGAGGAATTGATTATAATTCATTTTAATGAACATCATCTTCTCCACATTTTCTGGATGTAACCTCGTACGCCGATTGCTGACAAGGTGAGCGGCGGCACTAAACACTCTTTCGGAGTACACACTTGTGGGAGGGCAACTTAGGTAGAATAAAGCCAGTTTGTGCAAGGGCCTCCAAATTGCCTCTTTTTCCTGCCAGTATAAGTACGGACTGTGTGACGTGCCTACTTGGATGCGGTCACTCATATAATCCTCAACCATTCTTTCAATGTTGAGAGAATCATATGCAGTGACAGTAGACGACATGTCCGTAATCGTTGTCAGGTCCTTCAGTCCGGACCAGATGTCAGCATCAGCAGTCGCTCCAGACTGCCCTGCATCACCGCCAGCGGGTGGGCTCGGAATTCTGAGCCTTTTCCTCGCACCCCCAGTTGCGGGAGAATGTGAAGGAGGAGATGTTGACAGGTCGCGTTCCGCTTGACTTGACAATTTTCTCACCAGCAGGTCTTTCAACCCCAGCAGACTTGTGTCTGCCGGAAAGAGAGATCCAAGGTAGGCTTTAAATCTAGGATCGAGCACGGTGGCCAAAATGTAGTGCTCTGATTTCAACAGATTGACCACCCGTGAATCCTTGTTAAGCGAATTAAGGGCTCCATCCACAAGTCCCACATGCTTAGCGGAATCGCTCCGTGTTAGCTCCTCCTTCAATCTCTCCAGCTTCTTCTGCAAAAGCCTGATGAGGGGAATGACCTGACCCAGGCTGGCAGTGTCTGAACTGACTTCACTTGTGGCAAGTTCAAAGGGCATCAGAACCTTGCACAACGTTGAAATCATTCTCCACTGCGCTTGAGACAGGTGCATTCCACCTCCTATATCGTGCTCAATTGTATAGGCTTGAATGGCCTTTTGCTGCTCCTCCAACCTCTGAAGCATATAGAGGGTTGAATTCCACCTCGTTACCACTTCTTGCTTCAGATGATGGCAGGGCAGGTTCAGTAGTTTTTGGTGGTGCTCCAGTCTTCTGTACGTGGTGCCTGTACGCCGAAAGTGTCCCGCAATTCTTCTGGCCACCGACAGCATCTCTTGCACGCCCCTGTCGTTTTTTAAATAATTCTGCACCACCAAATTCAAGGTATGTGCAAAACATGGGACGTGCTGGAATTTGCCCATATTTAATGCACACACAATATTGCTGGCGTTGTCCGATGCCACAAATCCACAGGAGAGTCCAATTGGGGTAAGCCATTCCGCAATGATCTTCCTCAGTTGCCGTAAGAGGTTTTCAGCTGTGTGCGTATTCTGGAAACCGGTGATACAAAGCGTAGCCTGCCTAGGAAAGAGTTGGCGTTTGCGAGATGCAGCTACTGGTGCCGCCGCTGCTGTTCTTGCGGCGGGAGTCCATACATCTACCCAGTGGGCTGTCACAGTCATATAGTCCTGACCCTGCCCTGCTCCACTTGTCCACATGTCCGTGGTTAAGTGGACATTGGGTACAGCTGCATTTTTTAGGACACTGGTGACTCTTTTTCTGAGGTCTGTGTACATTTTCGGTATCGCCTGCCTAGAGAAATGGAACCTAGATGGTATTTGGTACCGGGGACACAGTACCTCCAACAAGTCTCTAGTTGGCTCTGCAGTAATGATGGATACCGGAACCACGTTTCTCACCACCCAGGATGCCAAGGCCTCAGTTATCCGCTTTGCAGTAGGATGACTGCTGTGATATTTCATCTTCCTCGCAAAGGACTGTTGGACAGTCAATTGCTTGGTGGAAGTAGTAAAAGTGGTCTTACGACTTCCCCTCTGGGATGACCATCGACTCCCAGCAGCAACAACAGCAGCGCCAGCAGCAGTAGGCGTTACACGCAAGGATGCATCGGAGGAATCCCAGGCAGGAGAGGAATCGTCAGAATTGCCAGTGACATGGCCTGCAGGACTATTGGCATTCCTGGGGAAGGAGGAAATTGACACTGAGGGAGTTGGTGGGGTGGTTTGCGTGAGCTTGGTTACAAGAGGAAGGGATTTACTGGTCAGTGGACTGCTTCCGCTGTCACCCAAAGTTTTTGAACTTGTCACTGACTTATTATGAATGCGCTGCAGGTGACGTATAAGGGAGGATGTTCCGAGGTGGTTAACGTCCTTACCCCTACTTATTACAGCTTGACAAAGGCAACACACGGCTTGACACCTGTTGTCCGCATTTCTGTTGAAATACTTCCACACCGAAGAGCTGATTTTTTTGGTATTTTCACCAGGCATGTCAGTGGCCATATTCCTCCCACGGACAACAGGTGTCTCCCCGGGTGCCTGACTTAAACAAACCACCTCACCATCAGAATCCTCCTGGTCAATTTCCTCCCCAGCGCCAGCAACACCCATATCCTCCTCATCCTGGTGTACTTCAACACTGACATCTTCAATCTGACTATCAGGAACTGGACTGCGGGTGCTCCTTCCAGCACTTGCAGGGGGCGTGCAAATGGTGGAAGGCGCATGCTCTTCACGTCCAGTGTTGGGAAGGTCAGGCATCGCAACCGACACAATTGGAGTCGGACTCTCCTTGTGGATTTGGGATTTCGAAGAACGCACAGTTCTTTGCGGTGCTACTGCTTTTGCCAGCTTGAGTCTTTTCATTTTTCTAGCGAGAGGCTGAGTGCTTCCATCCTCATGTGAAGCTGAACCACTAGCCATGAATATAGGCCAGGGCCTCAGCCGTTCCTTGCCACTCCGTGTGGTAAATGGCATATTGGCAAGTTTACGCTTCTCCTCCGACAATTTTATTTTAGGTTTTGTAGTCCTTTTTTTACTGATATTTGGTGTTTTGGATTTGACATGCTCTGTACTATGACATTGGGCATCGGCCTTGGCAGACGACGTTGCTGGCATTTCATCGTCTCGGCCATGACTAGTGGCAGCAGCTTCAGCACGAGGTGGAAGTGGATCTTGATCTTTCCCTAATTTTGGAACCTCAACATTTTTGTTCTCCATATTTTAATAGGCACAACTAAAAGGCACCTCAGGTAAACAATGGAGATGGATGGATACTAGTATACTTATGGATGGACTGCCGAGTGCCGACACAGAGGTAGCTACAGCCGTGGACTAACTTACTGTGTCTGCTGCTAATATAGACTGGATGATAATGATATGAAATCAATATATATATGTATGTATATATAATATCACTAGTACTGCAGCCGGACAGGTAGATAATATATTTATTAGGTAATGATGACTGATGACGGACCTGCTGGACACTGTCAGCTCAGCAGCACCGCAGACTGCTACAGTAAGCTACTATACTATAGTAGTATGTACAAAGAAGAAAGAAAAAGAAAAAAACCACGGGTAGGTGGTATACAATTATGGATGGACTGCCGAGTGCCGACACAGAGGTAGCTACAGCCGTGGACTACCGTACTGTGTCTGCTGCTAATATAGACTGGATGATAATGATATGAAATCAATATATATATGTATGTATATATAATATCACTAGTACTGCAGCCGGACAGGTAGATAATATATTTATTAGGTAATGATGACTGATGACGGACCTGCTGGACACTGTCAGCTCAGCAGCACCGCAGACTGCTACAGTAAGCTACTATACTATAGTAGTATGTACAAAGAAGAAAGGAAAAAAAAAAAACCACGGGTAGGTGGTATACAATTATGGATGGACTGCCGAGTGCCGACACAGAGGTAGCTACAGCCGTGGACTACCGTACTGTGTCTGCTGCTAATATAGACTGGATGATAATGATATGAAATCAATATATATATGTATGTATATATAATATCACTAGTACTGCAGCCGGACAGGTAGATAATATATTTATTAGGTAATGATGACTGATGACGGACCTGCTGGACACTGTCAGCTCAGCAGCACCGCAGACTGCTACAGTAAGCTACTATACTATAGTAGTATGTACAAAGAAGAAAGAAGAAAAAAAAACCACGGGTAGGTGGTATACAATTATGGATGGACTGCAGAGTGCCGATACAGAGGTAGCTACAGCCGTGGACTAACGTACTGTGTCTGCTGCTAATATAGACTGGATGATAATGATATGAAATCAATATATATATGTATGTATATATAATATCACTAGTACTGCAGCCGGACAGGTAGATAATATATTTATTAGGTAATGATGACTGATGACGGACCTGCTGGACACTGTCAGCTCAGCAGCACCGCAGACTGCTACAGTAAGCTACTATACTATAGTAGTATGTACAAAGAAGAAAGAAAAAAAAAAAACACGGGTAGGTGGTATACAATTATGGATGGACTGCCGAGTGCCGACACAGAGGTAGCTACAGCCGTGGACTAACGTACTGTGTCTGCTGCTAATATAGACTGGATGATAATGATATGAAATCAATATATATATGTATGTATATATAATATCACTAGTACTGCAGCCGGACAGGTAGATAATATATTTATTAGGTAATGATGACTGATGACGGACCTGCTGGACACTGTCAGCTCAGCAGCACCGCAGACTGCTATAGTAAGCTACTATACTATAGTAGTATGTACAAAGAAGAAAAGAAAAAAACCACGGGTAGGTGGTATACAATTATGGATGGACTGCCGAGTGCCGACACAGAGGTAGCTACAGCCGTGGACTACCGTACTGTGTCTGCTGCTAATATAGACTGGATGATAATGATATGAAATCAATATATATATGTATGTATGTATAATATCACTAGTACTGCAGCCGGACAGGTAGATAATATATTTATTAGGTAATGATGACTGATGACGGACCTGCTGGACACTGTCAGCTCAGCAGCACCGCAGACTGCTACAGTAAGCTACTATACTATAGTAGTATGTACAAAGAAGAAAGAAAAAAAAAAACCACGGGTAGGTGGTATACAATTATGGATGGACTGCCGAGTGCCGACACAGAGGTAGCTACAGCCGTGGACTAACGTACTGTGTCTGCTGCTAATATAGAGTCTAGACTGGATGATAAATTATTGATAATGAGATGAAATCAATATAATATCACTAGTACTGCAGCCGGACAGGTACTATATATATTTATTATGTAATGACTGATGACGGACCTGCTGGACACAGTCAGGTCAGCAGCACCGCAGACTGCTACAGTAAGCTACTATAGTAGTATGTATAAAGAAGAATGAAAAAAAAGAAAAACCACGGGTAGGTGGTATACAATATTATATATATATATATATATATATATATATATATATATTATATACAATTATATATATATATATATATATATATATATATATATATATCAGGTGTTTTTCCAGACAACAAATCCAGAATAGAGGGCACTCACCAGTTCAATTTCAATATAAAGGATTTAATGGTACATCAGAGCCAATTCATACTCTTGGTGTGCTGAGCAGATGTCTCTTTGGTTGTCCTGAGAAAGGCTTGCTTAAGCCGAAACGCCGACAGTATGAATTGGCTCTGATGTACCATTAAATCCTTTATATTGAAATTGAACTGGTGAGTGCCCTCTATTCTGGATTTGTTGTCTGGAAAAACACCTGATATATGTGGATGTCCTGATTTGGGCCTCCCTGAGGAGCACCCCCCTGGTGACTTTGATTGCTGTGAGTGCGGACATTACATATTGGTATATATATATATATATATTAAACTGGTGGTGATTGATTATTAAACTGGTGGTCAGGTCACTCACGTTGCAACTAGTACTCCGAGTCCTAAGCAGACAATCACAAAATATATTATTATACTGGTGGTCAGTGTGGTCACAACAATGGCAGTGTGGCACTGACTCTGGCAGCAAAAGTGTGCACTGTACGTTATATGTACTCCTTAGTCCTGCTCTCAGACTCTAACTGCTCCCCACTGTCAGTGTCTCCCCCACAAGTCAGATAATACAATACACTTACAGTCACACTATCTAATCTATATCACTTCAGCAAGTAGTATAGTAGTATAGTAGTACTCCTCCTAATAATGCTCCCCAAAATTACTACTACTGTGTCTCTCTCGTCTCTACTGTGTCTCTCTCTTCTCTAAACGGAGAGGACGCCAGCCACGTCCTCTCCCTATGACTCTCAATGCACGTGTGAAAATGGCGGCGACGCGCGGCTCCTTATATAGAATCCGAGTCTCGCGATAGAATCCGAGCCTCGCGAGAATCCGACAGCGGGATGATGACGTTCGGGCGCGCTCGGGTTAACCGAGCAAGGCGGGAAGATCCGAGTCACTCGGACCCGTGAAAAAAAACATGAAGTTCGGGCGGGTTCGGATTCAGAGGAACCGAACCCGCTCATCTCTAATAACAATAACATAATTTTGGCTACAGGAGGGTCCAGCCTTTACTGTGGGTGTTCTACTTTTCTTCCTCTTCCTGCAAATGCTTGTAAACTGTTGTATCTCCCCCACCACCACCACCACTCCTCAATGAAATTGAAGACAACACCAGTGAGTAAGCCGCCTCGCTTTACAGTCACTGCTTTTGCAGACACATTGTTAAAATAGTTGATACTGTACATTATGAAACCTAAGTTAACCTTTAGTGTTGCAGAAAAGCTGTGACATTGAAACTTCTTGTTCTCCTTTATATGTCTTTTAAACAAAAAATTGTCCATATTTAAAGATTTGCAATATGTATTTATTTATTTTTTTAAATACCTACTAATAAAAAATTTTTTCTTAATGAATCGTTAAATGGTGTGTACTGTTCTTGTGGTTCCGCCTCTTCTTTTTTTTTATGTATACTGACGTCCCTTTTCCAAATAAATAACCCTATTAAAAATACACAGGGGCTTAACTCAGTGTTATTTGTGGCTGTCATGGCAGTGCAGTGCTCATTTTGTATAACCTGGACTTTACAGTGATCCCTGCGCTACTTACGTCCAGTTCAGCAGAAAAAAAGCACCGCCATCTAAGGACTCTCAGATGAGCCGACTCTCCCAAGAGTAGCTGGTCCCAGCACTGGCTTCCTGTCTGAGTTCAATACCAGTGGATCTAATTCTTCTGCCAGCTGCCTACAGGGTAAAGTGCATTCCGCTGAGTGTGGAGTCATCCCAGTAATAGTTTGGCCTGTTTGTTCTGAGGAGACTGAGTGACATTACTGAATAACCGCAGTCCTTCACCTCACTAATGCTTAGCTGTTCTAAACTATAACAAATTGTTACAAAATCTTACCACATGAAACACTGGGTATGCCTGACCAATTAACCCTGGCGTGGGGCAAGCTAGCAGCTACGTTCCCCCGCGCACTCCTCATCACCACGTAACTTCCACGTCAACAGACATTAATCATATGTAATGTGGCTAAGTGTTATATAAAACTGAAAAACAAACCAGAAAGAGTATCTATCTATCTATCTATCTATCTATCTATCTATCTATCTATCTATCTATCTATCTATCTATCTATCTATCTATCCTAATTTTTTGCATTACATACTTTTTCCTTGCGTCTTAATTCACTAATAGTGTACGAAGAATTTAGGATTAGTGTTTTGTTGCAAAATAATTTGTTTAAAGTAGTAGATTAAGGTGTATATTTTTAATAAAAGGTTACATGTTGCGGCTACCGCTCAAAGGGGCTAATTCAGTCCTGATCGCTCGCTAGGTTTTTCTTTTGCAGTCCTGCATTCGCATAGTCGCCAGTCTAAACTGCGCATACGTATACACCGCAATGCGTGGGCATGTCGCATGGGTACAAAATCATATTACCACCACTCAGCGATGGGTTTGTGCGAAGAATCCATTTGCATGGGCGTTCGCAAGGACATTGACAGGAAGAGGGCGTTTGTGGGTGTCAACTGACCGTTTTCTGGGAGTGGTTGGAAAAACGCAGGCGTGTCCATGTATGTCCCCACTGTGTTCTGAAATTAACAAATTTCTGTGTAGGCCCACAAGGGAGCTGTCTTGTTATCAGAGCTGGAGGAAATACTAATTACCATACCCATAGCTAGATTAACACTGGGGTGGTTGGGACTACAGCTCCAGGCCTTCACATAAAAAATAGGCCCTTCATCATGTCTGCATGATAATGATCAGCCGCCTAGCTGGCCACATGGTTGGCCGTAAATATAAAAATTGCATTTCTATTGGCCTCACAAAATGATGCAATTTTTATATGTTCACATATTTAGACAGACATATTTGGACAGTGGGTGTGACCACACAGCACTGGTCACACCCACACGGCACTGGTCACACCCACACAACACTGGTCACACCCACACAGCATTGGCCACACCTACACAGCATTGGCCACACCGCCTTCACTTCTCACAATAGGCATGTGGTCATTTTTAGTTCCAGAGTTCCAGGTCCATGTGGCACTTAAGACAGCTCTGACTATAGCCTTCAGCTTTGTAGCGACAAAAGGGACCAATATATGCATCCATTAATAATATCAGAGACCCTAAACATCTCCATGCCACAGTAACTCTGCTTTTCTGTAAGTTATACCCTGTTGCTTGAAGTTTAGGTTTACAAGCCTGATACATAGCTTTGAGTGACAGAGAAAATTGATATTGGAATATTCCCCAGGTCCTCTTCATGGCTGAAGAGCAATAACATTACCCATCATAAAGTGTGATAGAGCCATGGCTTCGTCTCCATGTTGTTATGATTCCAGTACTCCTGACCGGAGGAGATCTTATGACAATGGCCAGAGTACTGGAAGGGAATGCTGGTTACGGGAGCAGGAAAGACTAGTTGCCCCTGGCGCCCTAACTCTATTGTCTCACCCGTGCTATTGGAAATCCCTTGCGAGACTATGGTTTCTTGAGCCCCTGGCAGCCACGTTTGAAAGGCGGATTATGTCTGTCCAACTCCGGTGCCCCCCGGTCTTAGTGAGAGACAAAGGGAAATCCGAGGCAGGATGATGACAAGAGGACCTCTGACTACAACAGGCCAAGGGCAACAAGCTAACTAACCAAACTTGAAGTATGCGCGGAAAAACCGCCAGATAAAAGGACAACCAAAATCCACTAGTCCATTACTCCTACCCAGCACCGCTGGATACCAGAGTGGATCTGTGGGAGCGGAATACTCCGCAAAAGCTCCGAAACACAAATAATAAATAATAAGTAATAAAGCGGCCAAGCCGCAACACACGGCTACGCCGCGACTCACGAACACCACTGGATGTTTAACGGTGCTCAGTCAGGACTCTAGGAACAGATGACGACTTCCGAGTGCAGGACAACTGAGGACAGGAACGACCGGATACAGCAGGACTGGAAACACTCTCTGCAAACAGATACAGCATGCAGGAAGCTATTACCGGCGTCTGTGTGAGGCACTGCAAGAGCATATAAACCGAAGCCCTCCAATCAACTGCTGCCAGTGCTGATTGCATGAATGCCGTGCAGCTGCCTTGCTGCACGGCCAGGAAACAGGTGCCCTTACTAATTTAAATGGACCCAGCAACGGGGAACGCGGTCCGCCAGTGGCGTCCCCGTTGCTAGGGTCCGTGCGGCTCCGTGCGCCCGGCGTCTAGCGTTGCCAGGGAGCCGGCGGCTGTACGCGCACGGCGTCCCTGGTTGCTAGGCGCCGGGCCGCACCGACGAGCGGACCCCGGCGCCTAACAGTACCCCCCCCTTGAGGAGGGGTCAAGGAACCCCTAAAGCCAGGTTTCCAAGGAAATTCCCGAAAAAATGCCCTCTTGAGCCTCGGGGCATGGAGATCCTTATCCAGGACCCAAGACCTTTCCTCTGGACCATAGCCTCTCCAGTGCACCAGAAAATAAAGCCGACCCCGGGACAATTTGGAATCGAGAACCTTCTCCACCAAGAACTCCTGTTGTCCCTGTACATCTACTGGTGATTTCTCCTGAGAGATCTTCCGAGGAAATCTACTGGAAGAAACGTATGGTTTCAACAGGGAGCAATGGAACGTATTTCCGATCCAGAGAGCTCTTGGTAAACGTAACCGGAAAGCAACTGGGTTGATTTTTTTAATAATATGAAATGGTCCAATAAATTTGGGGCCCAATCTAGCTGAGGTTTGTCGAAGTCTAATGTTACGAGTCGACAACCATACCCTGTCTACCACCTTAAAAGTGCAAGGACGTCGGAGCCTGTCCGAAAAAATTTTCTCTCGAAATGCCGCTTTTCTGAGGGCAAGGTGCACTTTTTTCCAAACGACTCTGAGATGAGAGGTTAAGGTTAGCGAGGAAACAGAAGAATGTTGAAAAAAAGAATTAGCTCTGGGGTGAAAACCAAAAACTGAAAAGAATGGAGACACATTAGTGGAGGAATGACAAGAATTATTGTAAGCAAACTCCGCCAAAGGAAGAAACTCGGACCAATCATTCTGGAGTTTGGCTGAGTACAAACGCAAATACTGTTTTAATGATTGATTAACTCGCTCGGTCTGCCCGTTGGATTGGGGATGGTAACCGGATGTTAAAGACAATTTCATCTTTAATGAGGCACAAAAGGACTTCCAGAATTGTGCAATGAATTGTGGACCCCGATCAGAAACAATATCAGTGGGCAACCCATGAAGTCTGAAAACATGGCGGAGAAACAAAACAACCAATCCCTGGGCAGATGGCAGTCGGGGAAGAGCAATGAAATTAGCCATCTCGCTAAAATGGTCCACTACCACCCATATGACTCGGAATCCGGCTGACAGAGGGAGGTCTACCACAAAATCCATGGAAATATGAGACCATGGCCTGAGAGGAACATTTAAGGGCATAAGTTGCCCGATAGGCAAGGAACGGGGAACCTTATGCTGTGCACAGACCTGACAAGAAAAAACAAACTCCTTAATGTCTTTAGAAAGACCAGGCCACCATACTGAGCGGGAGACTAATTCCAAAGTCTTAGAGATCCCCGGATGCCCGGCAACTTTGCTATCATGAAATTCAGTCAAAACAGTAGCTCTCAAAAACTCAGGGACGTAAAGACGACCAGCAGGAGTATTTCCAGGAGCTTGATGTTGAAGCTGCTTTAACTGGGTAAATAAATCTTGTGTGAGGCCTGCCCAAATGACTGAAGACGGAAGTATGGGAGTAACAGGACTGTTATTATGAACTGGAAGAAAACTGCGTGACAGGGCATCCGCCTTGGTATTCTTGGAACCTGGCCTAAAGGTGATAATAAACTTGAAACGAGTAAAAAATAAAGCCCAACGAGCCTGCCGGGCATTCAGCCGCTTAGCTGATTTGATGTACTGAAGATTTTTGTGGTCAGTCAATACTGAAATGGTATGTGTTGCTCCCTCAAGCCAATGTCTCCACTCCTCGAAAGCCCATTTAATAGCCAGTAACTCCCGGTTACCAACATCGTAGTTGGATTCAGCGGATGAGAATTTCCTGGACATGAAGGCACAAGGATGTAGTTCCAGAGACTCTGGATCCTTTTGAGATAGGATAGCCCCCACTCCAACCTCCGAGGCATCAACCTCAACAATGAAGGGCAATTCTGGGTTGGGATGTCTGAGGACTGGAGCTGAGACAAAAGCTTGTTTCAAGGCCTGAAAGGATAACTCAGCTTCACGTGACCAGTTGGTAGGATCCGCTCCCTTCTTAGTCAGTGCCACCATGGGAGCAACCAGGTCGGAAAAAGAATGAATAAATCTTCTATAATAATTCGCAAACCCTAAAAAGCGCTGAATTGCTTTTAAGTTGGTGGGTTGCGCCCAACTAAGGATGGCTTGGAGCTTCTTAGGTTCCATGCAGAATCCCCGAGGGGAAATAATGTACCCTAAAAAGGATACCTCCGTGACATGAAACTCACACTTCTCCAGCTTGGCATATAGATGATTTTCACGTAATTTTTGAAGAACCTGACGCACCTGGGTAACATGTTGTTCAATTGAGTCAGAATAGATCAGGATGTTGTCTAAGTAAACGACCACGAATCTTCCTAGAAAGTCACGGAGCACATCGTTAATGAGATCCTGGAAAACTGCCGGAGCGTTAGACAAGCCGAACGGCATCACCAGATACTCGTAGTGACCCGACTGAGTACTGAAAGCCGTCTTCCACTCATCTCCAGACTTGATTCGGATGAGGTTATATGCTCCCCTCAGGTCAATTTTAGAAAAAAATCACAGCCGAACGCAGCTGATCAAAGAGGACAGAAATCAGCGGCAGAGGATAAGTATTTTTAACTGAGATCTTATTCAGGGCTCTAAAGTCAATGCAAGGTCTGAGTGATCCATCTTTTTTCTCCACAAAGAAGAAGCCTGCACTTAAAGGGGATTTAGATGGCCTGATAAATCCTTTCCCTAGACTCTCTTTAACATACTCATTCATGGCCGCAGTTTCTGGCCCGGATAAAGCATATAACCTTCCCTTTGGCAATGTGGCACCGGGAATTAGCTCAATAGCACAATCATAAGGCCGATGGGGAGGCAGAATGTCCGCATTGCCCTTGGAAAACACATCAACAAAGTCCTGGTATTCCACGGGAATGAGTTCGGGAATGGCAGCAGCTATTCTAACGGGAAACGTAATACATTCCTTATTACAGATGGTACCCCATTGTGAAATCTCCCCCGACTGCCAATCAATGGTGGGATTATGAAAGGCCAGCCAAGGGTGACCCAGAACCACTGGAACTGCTGGGCAATGGGTAAGGAAGAACTCGATCTTTTCGGAATGAAGAGCTCCTACCGTAAGTAGTACAGGAGGTGTACAGAGGGAAATAACCCCATTGGACAAGGGACTCCCATCTAAACCATGCATGGTGATACACCTACCCAAGGCTAACTGAGGAATACCTAAGGCCTTGGCCCAAGTTAAGTCCATAAAGTTCCCTGCAGCTCCACTGTCGACAAAAGCCGACACCGAAGAACTGAGGCTGCCAAAGGAAACTTTAGCTGGGACTAAAAGGGAGTTATTCGAGGAGATAGGCTGCAGACCAAAGTGAACCCCCTCACAATTCACTTGGTCGAGGCATTTCCCGACTTGTTCGGACAATTACGGGCAAAATGTCCCTTACCCCCACAGTACAAACAAAGACCAGAGTTTTGCCTTCTGGCTCTTTCTTCTGGAGACAGTCGGGAGAGACCCATCTGCATGGGCTCCTCTACGTCCTCAGGAATGGAAAATACACATGGAGTAGTCCTGACTGGTGCTCCTTTTTCAGCCCTCCGCTCTCTGAGACGTCGATCAATCTTAATAGAAAGCTCCATGAGTTTATCGAGAGTCTCAGGAGCGGGATACTGAAGGAGACTGTCTTTTATAGACTCAGATAAGCCGAGGCGAAACTGACTGCGCAGGGCTGGGTCATTCCAGCCACAGTCGTTCGACCAACGGCGAAACTCTGTACAATAAACCTCTGCAGGATTTCTACCCTGTCTGAGAGCGCGTAACTGACTCTCAGCGGATGCCTCTCTATCAGGGTCATCATACAAAAGCCCTAAAGACCCCAAAAAAGCTTCGACTGACAACAATGCCGGATCCTCTGCTTTTAAACCAAATGCCCAGGTCTGAGGATCCCCCTGGAGCAAAGAAATAATGATTCCAACCCGCTGAGATTCAGTACCTGAGGAGATCGGTCTTAAACGAAAATAAAGTTTACAGGATTCTTTAAAATTAAAAAACTCCTTCCTATCACCAGAAAAACGGTCAGGCAAGTGCATTTTTGGTTCAGGGACTACCCTCGGGGAAGTTCGTAAAAGATCTTCCTGCGACTTCACCCGCAGGGAAAGATCCTGAACCATCTGAGTAAGTTCTTGAATCTGGCTGACTAGGAGCTGACCAGGATTTGGCCCTAAACCTGTGGGATTCATGAGGCCGATAACTCTTACAAAACTGAATAAGGAAAAAATCAAACCCTGTTTAATTTTAAGTTTTGGTTTAGGCCGGTAATAATGTTATGATTCCAGTACTCCTGACCGGAGGAGATCTTATGACAATGGCCAGAGTACTGGAAGGGAATGCTGGTTACGGGAGCAGGAAAGACTAGTTGCCCCTGGCGCCCTAACTCTATTGTCTCACCCGTGCTATCGGAAATCTCTTGCGAGACTATGGTTTATTGAGCCCCTGGCAGCCACGTTTGAAAGGCGGATTATGTCTGCCCAACTCCGGTGCCCCCCGGTCTTAGTGAGAGACAAAGGGAAATCCGAGGCAGGATGATGACAAGAGGACCTCTGACTACAACAGGCCAAGGGCAACAAGCTAACTAACCAAACTTGAAGTATGCGCGGAAAAACCGCCAGATAAAAGGACAACCAAAATCCACTAGTCCATTACTCCTACCCAGCACCGCTGGATACCAGAGTGGATCTGTGGGAGCGGAATCCTCCGCAAAAGCTCCGAAACACAAATAATAAATAATAAGTAATAAAGCGGCCAAGCCGCGACTCACGAACACCACTGGATGTTTAACGGTGCTCAGTCAGGACTCTAGGAACAGATGACGACTTCCGAGTGCAGGACAACTGAGGACAGGAACGACCGGATACAGCAGGACTGGAAACACTCTCAGCAAACAGATACAGCATGCAGGAAGCTATTACCGGCGTCTGTGTGAGGCACTGCAAGAGCATATAAACCGAAGCCCTCCAATCAACTGCTGCCAGTGCTGATTGCATGAATGCCGTGCAGCTGCCTTGCTGCACGGCCAGGAAACAGGTGCCCTTACTAATTTAAATGGACCCAGCAACGGGGAACGCGGTCCGCCAGTGGCGTCCCCGTTGCTAGGGTCCGTGCGGCTCCGTGCGCCCGGCGTCTAGCGTTGCCAGGGAGCCGGCGGCTGTTCGCGCACGGCGTCCCTGGTTGCTAGGCGCCGGGCCACACCGACGAGCGGACCCCGGCGCCTAACACATGTTTGGTATCACATCAGGCTCTGCGCATTAAAGTGGGCCTCACTGCGCTCACCACGCTTTGGGCCCGGTGGCGACCTTATGTCACCACAGGTTTCTATTCCCCTCTCGGTGGTGGCGTGGACCACCACCAGCGCCGGCCTTAGGCATAGGCAAACTAGGTAAATGCCTAGGGCATTTGGTATGCTTAGGGGCACCAGCAGCTTTTGCTGATTAAAATGATAAGTGGCATGCCTATATTCTGTGTGTGACTGCGGCTGTATCTGCATACGAAATGCTACATTGCAGTGTATTCCTGGAAATCACTGTAATGTAGCATTTCGTGTGCAGATACAGCCGCAGTCGCACACAGGATATAGGCATGCTGCATATCATTTTAATCAGCAGAAGCTGCATGTGCATCCTAGCCACAAAGTAATGCAAATAAAATGCATTTTCTTAAACAAAAGGCGCCCGACGTTAGCAGAGCTGCCAGCTGACTCATGCCAGGCATATCCTGCAGAACTAGCGGCGGTGCTAGGAGCACCAGCCAAAATCTTGCCTAGGGCATCATATTAGTTAGGGCCGGCTCTGACCACCACCCAAGAGGGGTAACCAGCCAGCGGTCAGTACTCCGACCGCCGGTATTTCAGCTGGTGTCAGGATTCCACCGTCTGTATCCTGACCACCGTTTTGGACTTATTCCTTCCTTGACTATCTACGTCACAATTCATAACCTTTAGCAACCCTGTGGCGAGCGAAGCGAAGCCGCGAGGGGACGTGTTTCTACAAATAGTTGTCCCAGATGACAAAACTATCCACACTAACTCCAAAAATGCAACATTTTGACCCTGTCGACCTTTGATAATGGATGACTTGCTGTGCCTATGACACACTGCCTGCGTCCAATCCGAGCGTAGTATACGGTGAGCAACCACGGGTTATTCAGTTGCACATATCTTCGACTGTGTGGGTGTCTTTGGGTGTTTGCACTTAGGCTAAGTGTCCTGAGGTTACATGTGAAGGAGTGCAGTCTCTACAGAATGGCGCGTAACACAGTGATCCATCTGATTGTGACCGATCCCTTGCACCAGGTATGGTGCTGTTACTAATAAGCGCTGATAGTGATGACAGTTTAACAAGCGGATGAATAAGGCAGGTGCGGCCGCATAGATGTGTATAACCTGTCAATACAGACGAAGAGCCACATTTTTTGAGCACGGAATGCAGGTGGCCTGCACACACCTATGAATGCGGCCCTTTGTCTTTTTTTTTTGCAATGATCTAATCTCTATAATAGTTTATATCATTTTTTTTTTTTTTACTTTATCATATTGATTGAATGTTATGGTCTCAGACACAGCTTGTCACAAATAATGAGAATTCAGACATACACGCGCTTCATAATTGCCTGCTAAGTTCAGCAAGCCTGCAGGGCATTGGAGAATAATCATTTTGAAAACCTTTTCTGTATCTCAGTAGTCATTTCTATAGAACGGCCTCTGATTCCCATAAAGACGGAACAAGCATGTTAAACTATCACTTGGGTTCTGGTAGGTGGTAAAATCATTCATTACTCTTTGGGAAGTAAGCCCCGAGTGTCCGTTAGATCTTGACAGCAATAACTTGACTAATTAACATTTTAATTTTATTTCTCTATTGAGTTTTTTCTTCTTCTTCCCTTTCCACGTTTTAAACGCCGGCTGACACGTACTCTAAAACGGTCATTAAACAAGTACCCATCATGTTTTTTTATTACTTACAATTACGGTACATTAAAAGGCTTGCACACTACGGAAAATAGCAATAAGGGGTAATGCCAGGAGCAGCATAGACTGCCCGTTATCTTGTACCGCCATTTACAGCAGGGTTAGCACTGTGTGGGGCACTGTATGGGACACTGCGGGGGGGGGGGGGGGCATTATTTGTGTATCTGGCATTGCTGGGGGCATTATTTGTGTGTCTGGCACTGCTGGGGGCATTATTTGTGTATCTGGCACTGCTGGGGGGCATTATTTGTGTGTCTGGCACTGCTGGGGGCATTATTTGTGTGTCTGGCACTGCTGGGGGCATTATTTGTGTATCTGACACTGCTGGGAGGCATTATTTGTGTATCTGGCACTGCTGGGGGCATTATTTGTGTGTCTGGCACTGCTGGGGGAATTATTTGTGTATCTGGCACTGCTGGGGGCACTATTTGTGTATCTGGCACTGCTGGGAGGCATTATTTGTGTATCTGGCACTGCTGAGGGGCATTATTTGTGTATCTGGCACTGCTGAGGGGCATTATTTGTGTATCTGGAACTACGCGGAAGGGCATCACTTGTAGTTGTGAGGCCACACCCACTTTCGCAGGAACGCACGCGTATTGGGGGGAGGGGGTAGCTCCTTCAGAGGTTTTATTTTCTGAAAGTAGCTCACACCCCAATTAGGGTTGGAGACCACTGCAGTAGAGCAAGGAACCCTTTCTTTTCCCACAAGTGGCATATTAAGCGAAGCCCACTCCTCTCTTTTTCTTACAGGTAGCAGGGCAGTGTAGTCAGTATCACTCTAAGTGATGGCGCTGGGCACTAGTAGACTCTAGAGCAGTGCTGTAGTCTACTATGCATGGTCAGGATTTAGGGAAAATGGCGGGATGATCACCTTACCAGCGATTCACCTACTACGCATGTGCAGGACTTCTGCAAAATGGAGAGATTCCCTTTCTGTGCATGCACAAAACTCCGGGAAAATGGCAGCCACTCCATTTGCCGGGTTAATTTGCAAGGCTGCCATAGCGGATGCTGTACTCCGTTGAGATGTGTACTGGAGAAATGTGCCACTGGTATAAATACGCCACTGGTTCCCAACTTCCCACCTACTTTCTGAGTGAAGTGGACATGTTGGTTACTTGATGATGCATTTTTGCTGTGAAATGCGTCATCCGTTACCCTGCACTACAGGAACAGGAGAGGTCCTAAAAGTCAACAACTATACAGCTAACATATGTTCATATCAATAGGCATGTCAAGGAGCTGTGGTACAATTGGATGCCATCTAGCATGGTGCTGAAACAGTAATGCCTGTTCTGTGAGCTACTGCTTTTGGCTTGCTCCTTCATGAAAATTTTTTATATATTCAGATATAGCCATCTTTATCTTGGTCTTTAATAGGATTAATTGAGCCAGGGCAGTCAGGCTTAATCCACTGCTGTAATGACTTAATCCCCTGATGTATGTTTCTCTCTGTATTGTATTACAGCTGAGAACAATAGATGAAGGCCTTATGCTAATAAACCATGGTGTGCCTAGGTGCAGCATAGAAGCCAAGATAAACATGGCTCCATCTATAGATAGATAGATAGATAGATAGATAGATAGATAGATAGGCACAGTTGTTAAAGTAATTGAAACTGTAATACAAACTGTGAATTGAGTCTTTCTCATACCAGAATTGTGTGTTAGATAATATCTTAATGTAGGATAAAGACAATGGACTACGTGAGTGCTATTGGGTACATCCATTTTACCTATAAGTGTTTTAAATGTACAGGCAACCTTTATGGATAATACATTTTGTGCCCTGCCTTGAACCTTGCTACATATAAACGTATAGAGAATTCCACGTACATATAGGGAGTAGGAACCAGCATCTCTTCCCCCCTCTGCTTGAATAAACCGCACAGGCTGAAATATTAATGAAAGTTGCATGAATCACACACCACATATACTGCCCCTTTGTGCAAGAAAATGAGTTGTTTTTTTTAATGGTCTTTTCTGCATTGTCAGAATAATAGATCCCGGTGTCATAAACTAGTAATTAATACTCTTAAGAATTGAAGTATTTTAGTGTGTGGATGACAATTAAGCGTAATAGATAGCACTGCTTGGGATGGCAGTACAGGGCTTGAAAGGTTAGTGTTTTTTTTTCTACTTTATCTCATGTATTATTTGGAAAGCTTAGCTGTATTCCGCAGTAAAAAGAAATGTTTGTGCAATGACTGGAGAGGAGATACAGTTATTTGCTGTGTATTATTTGTTTCTATCCACAATGAAATGATCGGGAAAAATGCCTCAATGTTGTATTTATTTTCTACACACTGATGGAATAACCTGCTATAATGTATGCCTTATGGAACAATGATCGTACTGTCAAGTTTCTAACTCGATGCGTAATATATTAAAGGGTTTATGACTTTTGTAACTATGGCACACATTAGGCCATACAAAAGTGACTTTTGCTGTTCTGTAGATAGGAAATGCAACAGCACTCCCATCATTTAAAGGAAGTGTAGCAAATTGTTTCCCATTGATTTGGTAAACCTGCTAGTAGAGATGACTGTTTATATGGTGTAAGATAGAAGTGTGGCCATGTGTCTTTGCAGTATTAATTCACTTATTCCTCGGCGATCTCATCATTTGTTGAAGGTGATCTTTCAAAAGTCGGTTGTTCTGTGCTTTTATATATTTTATATGTTGAGCACAAGGAAGGTTCCGTAACTGTCCTGAATAATTGGCTTTGCTACATCACCACAGTGGCTGGGCACAGCATATTGATGACGCGCAGTCAGCGGCAATGTTACAGCTCTGTCCAGGAGCCAGGTGAGCAGTTTATTTGGCAGCTCCTCAAAATGTCTGCTTTATGGGCCTGGTAGCGTGTTGGTATTTAGTGTATGTACCTGTGGCATAGACACACAGTAGAACCACATATTCTGTGATCTGAAATTACTCGGCTTATCAGGGATCTAGAAACTTGTGGCACCACTGAGGCACCACTTTCTTATTTGGTCTGTCTCTCTACCCCTCTTTCCTTTCTCCCCCTTTTCTCTCCTTCACCCTTTCTCTGCTGCGTTCCCCTCTTTCCCTGTCATTCTCTCTATTCCCCTCACACACAGTAGAACCACACATTCTGTGATCTGAAATTACTTGGCTTATCAGGGATCTAGAAACTTGTGACACCACTGAGGCACCACTTTCTTATTTGGTCTGTCTCTCTACCCCTCTTTCCTTTCTCCCCCTTTTCTCTCCTTCACCATTCCCCTCTTTCCCTGTCTTTCTCTATTCCCCTCACACACAGTAGAGCCACACATTCTGTGATCTGAAATTACTCGGCTTATCAAGGCACTAGGAATTTGTAACACCAGTGAGGCACCACTTTCTTATTTGGTCTGTCTCTCTATCCCTCTCTTCTTTCTCCCCCTCATCTCTCCTTCACCCTTTCTCTGCTGCGTTCCCCTCTTTCCCTGTCATTGTCTCTATCCCCCTCTTCCCCACATCTTTTCCCCATCCCTCTCTGACCCACTCTTCTCTCACTGTCTCTCTCTAACCCCTTATTTCCTCTCTCTTAAAGTGTTGTGTTCTAGTGAATAATTGCTTCAGCCAACACGCACAAGGGTGGTATTCTCTGTTGATGTGTGTATCCGGTATACTTATACTTCTGTTCTATCTGTGTTTTCACAAAGCATTAATGTTCTTTTTAAATTCTGAAAATTGAAGCATTTCCATATTTCCTTGTTGCATTATCAGTTATTGTAGTGGAAGTCATATTTCTTATTTGCAGCCTGCTTGTAGTATTTTGTCTCTTACAGTGGCATTTATGCATTGCCAATACCTTACATGATAATTTCTCTAGTGTATTTCTTTCTAATTATTTTTTTATGTTTCGTATAAAAGCTTTTAATTAACTAGTGGAATATTGTACCTTTCTAGAAAACATAAATTGCCAATATCTTGCTTCAATTTATTTTTCATATTCCCATCTTTGTCATTAACAGTATATTTACTTCATAATTTGTTTCGTTTGTAGTAAGTCTTGTTGTTTTTTCTGTTTTTGCTTCGGCTTCTTTGCTCTGCAGGGATTCCCAGCTGGAATCAAGTGTTTCATAATCAGAGTTTATTTAATCGTATTACAGGCACCACTTTCCTTTTCATTAAACTTCCTTTTTCCTTATCTTTTTTTTTTTATTTATTGCAGGCTTTTGTCTTTTCCATATACCTTGTACCTAGATATATCGGTGACATTCCCAAGTTATTCTGTTGGAAATTTGCTTTAATCGTTATTTTAGAGTGAAATGTTATGCATTTCACGTGCACAACATGAGGATGATTTTGAATCGGACGCATCTGTGGGCGCTTTTGTGTCCGACCATGGCAGCTTACGTACTAGTTTACTCTAATTCGAGTATCCATGTGAGTATCCGTGCATTTGCATGTGTCCGAGTCACTCTGCCCATTTTTCTTCCAGTCGCATTTGTCCTCCTAAGTATCAGCCCTTGCGCCATATCATGGTGGGTTAAAAGTGTGGGACCCCTCCAAACAAGTACAAAAGTCTGCTTTTTTTGTGACACTCGCACGAGGCGCAACTGTTCTGTGTGTCCAAATAGTCACCGCCCAGAGTTGCCAATTTCCTGAAAAGGCGACTTCTGCTCAAGATGCGACTCACGACGGAGCAACTTGGTACTGCAGACTGCCTGTCATAGTGTCTGTACAGTGCTAGTTTTCTTGTGTAAAGGAAACTAGCCATGTTGCTGACCCACAATGTGCCTTTTTGGAATGGTAGATTGTGGCTAATCTGATAACTGAATTATTTGAATTCAGTGTGGAATGTTGTTGTTATTTAATAATTGATGATGGTCATTAGTGTATGTTGATTTGTAGATTACTTTTTCGTGAGGACAATGATTGTGGGGGAGATGTATAGAGCCTTGCAGAGATAAAAAAATGGAGTAGTTGCCCAACCAATCTGCCACTAACTGTCCTTTTAAAGACTGTACTAGATAAATAACTTTACTACATAAAGCCCCAAGGTTTGATACATCCTTCCCCAGTATGGCCGTGGGATGTAATTGGGTGGTTTGATTTTTCGGTTTGGTGCCTTGGACGCCATTGATGGTGAGTGATAGTTTATAAAAATAGGATGTGATAGGGGTTCCAAGTGTGTACCACAATATACACTTTCCTCTATGTAATTGGGATGTTGTGTGGAACTACGATTCCTGCCAGTGGTTTGATTTTTAGAATAAAGTACAACATTGATTGTCTGGCACCTCATGATCCTGCACCTCTTTTAATCATGACACATCGGGCTGCGGGGGTGGGGGAGTGGGGAGGATTTAGGATGCTGGAGGGCTCAGTCAGGCTGCAGAAGAACTCTGGCAGACTGCGGGTTAGAGTTAGGCTGCGGGGCGGAGTCAGGCTGTGGGAGGTTTACATTTAGGTGGTGGGGGTTGGGAGGGTAAGCCGTTGGGATGCCTCTGTATGTACTATGTAATTGGGATGTTGTGTGGAACCTACGAGTCCTGCATGGGGTGTGATTTTTAGAATACAGTACAACATTGATTATCCGGCACCTCTTTTAATCCTGACACATCAGGCTGCGGGTGTGGGGGAGTGGGATGGATTTAGGATGCGGGAGGTCTCAGTCAGGCTGCGGGAGAACACAGGCAAGCTGCGGGGGAGGATTACATTTAGGTGGTGGGGGTTGGGAAGGTAAGCTGTTGGGATGCCGCTGTATGTACCACCAATAAACACCGGCAAAATACATAATACGGCACAGTTGGACTAAATCCTATTGCAGATTAATCCCACGGAGGAGATTGAAAGTGTAAACTGATTCACCCATCTGTGGACGGATCTCTCTTGATCTCCTTGAATGAGCAACAACTGGGAAGTTACAATGGGGATACATTGAGCAGATCCATATCATGTGAGTATTGTATGCATTTAGGCTGTCTTCCTTGCTTATTAAGACAATCGGCATACACCAGTACATATGACAGACTGCTACGGCCAAACGGAAAAGTGACTGATTCAGAATACAGCTCTTTTTATTATTACACATCTAGGCTAATCTTCGATATTTTGCCTCACTTTCCTGCATCCTCCGGCGTGCTGCACAATACATTGCTGTCTGTGTGGACAGAGCTAGCAGCAGGCCATGGAGATCAATAGATTTCTTTCCTGCACTGTTTACAAATGTCATGATGCAGTCATTGTATCTACAAACAGTCATCATTTGTGGTGGTCTCATCATTATCGCATGATAACCAATTTTACTAGACGGTTTTGTATGACTTCTCTTACCAGGTTTGTAAAAACATAAATAAGAAACGTGGAGTATTCGAACTGCACAGAATATCAATAGACTCTTTCTGTAGCTAAAATTGCGGCCTGAGTGCAGCGAGTGATTACGTCTAATGGCCAGTTACAATGCTGTCAATTTATTTTCTTTATTGCTTTTGTACACATCAATCTTCCAAAGCCGTGCGTGTCTGAAACAGATGGTAATTTCATTTTCTGCCAGCAATGCATAACAGTCGTATTAAGGGTTAATTTTTATCTAGAGTACGTTTACTTTCTGTAGGAATTTTTAGCCCACATATAACAGGTTTCTCAGTGGGTAAAATTTATTTTTTATCTTTTAAAACACTTTTAAAGAAAGCAAACAAAACCTGGCTGTTATAAAGAAAAGATATCACTGGTGCAAATTGATGGCAGCCATTTTGAATTCTGAATATTTGTAATAGCAGCCTCAAAAAAGTGCGAGAAGTCCAATGATATCTCTGGGGCAATTAATGACCAGAATCCATGAGGTACTGGTTTGTAGTGAATGATGGGCTATATTGTCCTTTAATGTAGGTTTGGCTTACAAAATGGCTGCCTCCGCAGTGTTCACGCAAGTTCCCAAAGATTTTTTTACAAATATCATTGATCTTATTCACCTTACACATTGGATTTTAATTTCTCTTAAAAGTGTAATGGCTTATCAGCTGACCGCCATCCATCTGTCATCTCGTATAATAAGTTTGTATTTCTTTTCTGTTGGCGGCCTCACAAAACACCCTAATCTATTTAGGACTCCTAGAACGTAATGCGGGAAGCCCTTGGCAAGAATTATGTTAACAAGATGAAACAAAGAGACTTCAGAACTAACTCAGACTTATGTCTAAGTTCTATATTAATAAAACCATTGTTGGTATTTCGGCTCATATGGTATAAATCATACTTAAGAGTGAGACACTGCAGTAGTTAGAAAAAAAGACTTACATGGATTTATATTCAAGAGTTAGACTATAATATTCTCTCAGCAGAAGTGGTATAAAAAGCCGAAGGAAAATGGGATTTTATTGTCTGTCTGACATCACTGTGTTTGGAAAGTAGAATTTGTTGAGAAACAGACGTCTTTGAGGCTTTATTTTACTGAACATAAGATCCCATGTCCCGTTATACAATGATTTATTTATTGGGAGTTGTTGGATGATAAATTAAATTAACTAAACAACGATAAAAAGAAACACTCAATGCAGTACACAGGCAGTAATTTACTGCTGTATGCAGGTTGTATAGATGCTCAAATGAGAAGTTTACCTATTTTCTACAATATGAACAGTGGATGAGTCGCTGTATACAATGAACATTCATGAGTATGTAGCACACTGTTCCTCAGTGCATATTTGCTTACTTTATGGACCTTTTGTTTGGGAGATAGTGGGGGGGAACCAAACTACAAGATTTTGTGGTATGATCATGTGATAGTGCCATCCTTTTGACGCGTTTCGCCTCATCACAAATCTGGATGCTGATTCAAACTGGCAATGAAAGAGAGGCGGTACTAAGGAAGGTGGCCTACTTTTATAGAATTTGGGAGTCCCCCAGGCATTCCTGGGACAGTAGGCAAAGATATCTGAAGAAAGAGTTGGGTATGTGATCCCAGCTGTCGGGATGCCGACAGTCACATGACCGACACTGGCATCCCAACAATGAGAATGCCGACAGGGTAATTATTTTACCCCTCCCCTGTCCCCTAAACTAACCCACGTGGAGTGGCAACTAGGGCTAAGATTCCGGGGGTGGTGGCTAGGGCAAACCCCCCTCCCTCTAGTTCCTAACCCTAAAACCCCTCCTCCCCGGGCCCTAACTCTAACAGTGACCCCAATACTTACCTGCGGTTGTCATAAGCCATTGTTCCGGGTGTTGCCGGGATTCCAGTGTCGGCTATATGACTGCCGGCACCCGACTGCCGGGATTCTGACCATGCCCTAAAGGGTGTCACTTTCCCCTAGTGAGTTGATAGACCTACTTTAAGTTCAAACCAATGAAAGGGTGGCCTGAATGTTTCACAGTCAAGAGGTCTATAGTGCTAATTAGTTCCCCGCTATTGGTAAGGGAGCTGTTGATGGTGGGGGATGCCTACATTTGGAAAAGCCTCTTTATATTGGCCCTGGTACATTAACAAGTAAGTAGGATGCTGGCCAAGACCAGATTCCCAAAGCTGTAATGGGAATATAGTGGGTCATTCTGACCCGTTTGCTCGCTGCTTTTTATCGCAGCCAAGCGAATGGATACCCACTGCGCCGGTGCCGTAGTGCGCCAGCGCATGCCAGACGGCCGAAGGCCATAGCTGGGCTGCGATTGCCTCTGCCTATCAATCAGTCATTGAGCGGTAGGGGGTGGAATGGCGGCGTTTGTCCGCCGCTTCGCGGGCGAAGTCCGACCAACGCAGGCATGGTCAGACCATGCGGGGAGCGGCCAGCTTCGGCTGCGTGGCGTCATACACAGCCGCTGCAGGCAGCGGAGCAACGAGTAGCTCCCGACCAGCACGCTAAAGCTGCGCTGGTTGAGAGCTACTCTTAAAGTGCAAAGGCATTGCCGCTGTGCGATACCTTTGCACTTCTGTGGGGGGGGGCTGGCACTGACATGCGGGACGGGATAGCCCCCGCATGTCGGTGTGAATGATCGCAGCTGTGCTAAATTTAGCACAGCTACGATCATCTTGAAATGAGGCCCATAATACTCTTAAACTGTATACAATGCTAAAAATAAATACATGAGCCACATTTTAGCAGCGTTTGACATGTTTATATAGCGTATATTCACCTTTAAAATAAATGAAAGGTGCAATTTGAAATTTAAAACGTATCTAAAACAAGATGTTTATCACAATTATAAAATGCAATAAATCTCCATTTACTCCACGCAGATCAGAGCACATAACATGATCTGTATGTAAGAGCACATGGCGTAAGATGCGGTTTAAGGATCTTAATAACATCAAACCCTGAGAGAAAACATTTGAAAGTACGATCCCGCTGACAGATGTGGCTTTTATTAATTTGAAACATTTGCATGTACAGCTTAAAATGGGCTTGATTGCATTGCAGCAGTTAACCATCCCCCGACTCGTACTGCGCGATCAGAGTCAAAACTTTGATATGTTCCATAATGTACAACTTTGTCTTTATGATCTGACAAGCTTCATTATATAATAAACCAGTTTAAATAAATCTTGTGGACATAAAAGTGTTCAAGACAGAGACAGAGAGAGAGAGAGAGGTGGTGTTTGTGTGTGTGGGGGGGGGGGGGGACGTTAAACACACAAATGATATATTGGTTTGATGTTCCATTTTCTTTTTTATTTTTTTTTATTTCATTCAGATCTTTAAACATGTGTTTTGAATTACGCTGTAAGGCATTTTCCAGTAACCAGTGTTGTATTACAAAAATGAATAAAAGAAAACATGTTTTAACATTTTATTCAGCATTGTCACAGATTGTTGCACAATCCCAGTTGATACGGCTACTTCTGATTTTATTTACTTTTTTATTTTCTTCCCTTTTTATGCATTATTGAAACAATCACTTAATAACATAAATGGTGATTGTAAAAGTATGTTAGATCGGTGCTTGCAGTAAACCTAATTTGGATCATTACTTATTAGGCTATTTCCTCCGGTTGTCCTTATGTATAATATAATCCCAGTATGTGCCCCATACTGTAGAATGTATAGCCAAGGGCGTAGCTACCATAGGTGCAAGCAGTGCAGCTGCTATGGGGCCCAGAGCTGAGAGAGGCCTACAGTACTTCCCTGTCAGTTACATGTGTTATATACAGGGTGTAGCTACCATAGGTGCAGGCAGTGCAGCTACTATGGGGCCCAGAGCTGAGAGGGGCCACCTTCCCTGTCACAGTTACATGTGTTATATACAGGGTGTAGCTACCATAGGTGCCGGCAGTGCAGCTGGTATGGGGCCCAGAGATGAGAGGGGGCCACCTTCCCTGTCACAGTTACATGTGTTATATACATTTTTCGCCATTGGGTGGTACATAGGGGTCCTTTCAAACTTTTTACTTGGGGCCTGCAATATATCTAGGTATGCCCCTGGACTTGCTCATTGTAGTGTGGTATAAAATTAACTGGAGCGCATTTTAATGTTATGTAATATGAACCAGGGCACTGTAATGAGGCACAATATGAACAGGGAATTGGCGGTACTGTGCGGCATAATGTGTACAGGCAGCTCTGAAATGTGACATAGGGTGAACATAAGCAATACTACGATTCATAAAAGAAACTAGGGCACTACTATGAGGCATAACATTAAATAAGGCTCTACTATGGTTCAGAAAATGAACTAGGGCACTATTATAGGGCATAAACTTAACAACTGTTTCAGAGAGTGTCTCTCTAGAAGCATTTGGACGGGGGCCCCTTCAAAATGTTGCTATGGGGCCCACAAAGTTCTGGCTACGCCCTTGTGTATAGCACATACTGTAAGGGCACATAAGTATAGGCATATAGTACATTTATGTAGATCATGAGAAGTCAAGGTGACTTATATCTGAAATATTCTAATAAATATGTGTGCACAATATTTCTTACAGCACACAAGTGTTTCCACTAAACACTGGTTCACTCATCAGCTTGGTGACTCTTCATGCTCACTGAAGCCCCCTGCTGAGAGTCCTCTTCTGAGTGGCACATGTGCAGTGGATGCACTTGCTGGATACGTGTGTCCAGAAGTGGCCTCCTCTTTGCTCTGTTTCATAGTAGAACAGTGGGTCCAGGAGCAACAGCAGAATCACGGGGCACCTACTACCTTGATATGGGCCCCTGATAATGCACTGTTCAACCACTTTCAGAAGCTTATATTTAGAATAATATACCACCTACAGCATATTATAAGTCCAGAAGGAATTAAGGGACAAAAGCACATAGGTCAAGTGCTTTTATATGTGTCACAGAAATCCAAGGTGAATACTCTAGTTTTCCTGATGTAAGCTGAAATAATTTTTGCTATTCCTGTGCCACCTCAACCACCAATCATGAAAAGGTCAATGGCTCCAACTCATGTCCCTTCTCATTGATATAAGACCAGGAGACTGTAGTCACAATTAAAAATTCAACTTCTTATCCCCTGTTAGATGTTCTAATATTTATAGGTATAAGTACATATATATGAACCCTCCCATAACTTTTACTGTTTTAGCTTTAGGTCCTATGCATGTAGGTAATGACCAACAGCAAGTACTACATCTGCCCATAAAGATATTGCTGAAAAGCCACGAGCCGCAGTAATTTCCTTAGCGTCTACATTCCCACTTGCAACTTCTCATTTGAAAGTGAAAAACCCATTTAAGGAAACAAAGTTTTGATCAGACATACTTTATTATAGACCTCTTCCCTGGAGGAGGTGGAAAAAGTATAATATGTGGCGGCTGTTAACAATGGCCCTACCGCACAATGTCAAAGGGGGTGTGTGACCATAATATCATGACCAGCTTTGAATCATGTGTTTTCAAGCTCCCATAATTGTGGGAAAGCAGCCATTGTTTTTGAAATTAGGAGAAAAGGCTAGTGTGGGGGATGCTTGCAAATATTTTGGACCTTCCAGCTGGAAGATACAGGTGGCATAGTGACGCGTTTCACATAATTTGCGTTCTGGTCCCAGATTTGTGGTCGCAACATGATGACCATCAATCTCTGCCACCACCATCTTCATTTGGGAAGTTGTCCGGATGCCGATCCCCTGCTCTTCTAGAGGTCTCGGAGAACTCTCTGAAATGAGTGAGATCACTGCTTATTTTATAAAAATAGGCAGGTGTGGTATGGGGTCAAATAGTGAAAGAAAGGTCATTGCACCAGGTCTGGACCTGTGTGGTCTTCACATAGTTCAGATCTACTTGGGGTTAATGTTGAACAGCTGCTAAAGAGCCACTTTTTTATATCTCTAGTAAATTGCAGTGTGTGTTGAAATCCACATTGAAAAAATGAAGACACCCACACTTAGTAAATGTACTGTGTTGTCTCCCATTCTATAACCCTTGGATGATTTGCAATACACTGCGGTACATAATGGATAATACCAACAACGAGATACCGTTGGAACAATTTGTAGACTGTGCCCAGCACTACGACTCTTGAGGTCCATATTTTAGCTGATTTATCAGTACTTGTTTCTGCACTCTAGATTTTCTCCTTTATGAAGACATTTGTTGGTGATTGTTTCACTGCTACTGATGACTTCAGTGTGTCTGAGTCATCACTTGGAATATGTTCTTCACTTCCCAGGGTGGATAACGGAAACGGCCTTGTTGTTTTAATCATTTATTAAAAATATGTTTATAGAAAATAAAAAAAAAGCAGAAGGGATCATGCAGCTACTGGTCTGTCAGAAAACGTGTAAACGTTCAACCTTAAAAGGATAGTTGGCAGGAGGCTGATCTGTTGTAAGTGAGACCTTTTCATTTATTTAACGATCTCCATGCTTCTCATGAAAATCCTCAAGGAACTTCTAAGAAGCAACAAGCAGACCTAGTGGATGTGGACATAACATTTCCACTGTTATCCCTCCCCCCCCCCCCCCCCATGCAAGCAGAATGTCACACAGCTTTAATTCCAAGTAATCTGTTTTCAGTATATAATATATCCCAATTTTCCGGTTGACCACTGGAGAAAAATTGAAATTTAATGTACAGTATATAACATCTCATTATATTATTATATTTGTTCAGGAAAGCTACACAAACTGCCATAGCATGTATTATTAATAAAAATCATCCTTTATTTATAAAGCTATAATTGTAAACTATTACCATATTCCACGGTGCTCTATAGCATGAGGCTAAAGCAAACATACACTCAGGAAATGTAATACAGGAGTAATATTTGAGACAACGATAAGCGTTCCCCGAACACCATAACCTGCGATCTACAATGGAAATGATCTACTGTATCTGCTTAATGGCCCATAAAAAGAATTTATTACAAGAATTTGTGTGAATGGACATACATGTAAGCTACTCCCCCAAAATTGATGGAAATTCCATATTTGGAAAAAAAGAGGGAGGAGGGGGAAAGGGGGGCCTTGACAAAATTCTCTAGCTTTAATGCTCTAGTTATAAGACTTGATGCGTGTAATGTGCATGAGACTCTGCTGTGGCGCATGTGCGTGCATTCGCTTTCTGATCATGCATAGGGCAAAATCGTACAAAATCCGCTGGATTACTACTCATGTCAGCCTTTTAGATGTTACTAGATCACTTCACTCCATTGGCCGAAACACTGATACAGTACCTACTAGACGGACATATTTGGCATCTCACTTTTACTCGCTCCGCGCTCCGCACTGCCTGCAGAGTATAGTGTTTAGGGCAGTGTTTCTCAACCTCGGTCCTCAAGGCACACAAACAGTCCAGGTTTTAAGTATAGCCATACTTGACAACAGGTGACTTAATTAGTGCCTCAGTTATTGTGGTTTAACATCTATGCTCAAGTATGGATATCCTTAAAACTTGGACTGTTAGTGTGCCTTGAGGCCCCAGGTTGGGAAACACTGGCTTAGGGATCAATCAAGAGCGACTTGAGAGGAGGGTGCCAGTGAGCAGTGTCCGTGAGACCCCATCTTCGTTCTCCGGCGTATGCACCAAATGGACTCTAACACTTTGTTAGAGTCTCTAGAGCAGATTGGCGCCAGTGCCATTTTACTGGTGATTTCTGTGGCATTGGTGGAGAGGTAAGTATAATGTCTGGGTGCAGGGCATGCGGTGTGGGCCCCTCTGGACCCAGAGGCCTGTGTGCATTGCACTGTGCACCCACTATAGATAATAGATATCCCTATAAGATTGAAACTTGTTAATGGAAAACAAGGGAGTTTTGTGTGGTAGAAAAATAAAGAAAAACTAGCTGATGTGCCCGGTTTCAACCAGGCAAAAGTTTTCTTGGTGGAACATTTTACCTCTTTTCACCTCCTTATGAGCCGAATTTCAAAAAGTTCCTGCTTAGTGGTTGGCTGCAAATAACTGTCACAGTTTCCAGACCACCCAACAGGTCACATGTTTTAGGTCAGCCAGCAGGTGCACACTGAGCGTTAACCAGCTGTCACATTTTCCAGAGCACCCTGTTGATGCATTGTAAATGGCAGGCGGACTTTTTGCCACATACCTGTAACTCCGAAATGAAGCAAGGAATTACATTGCCAATATTTTTCTGGCAACGGCATCATAGATATGTCACTCTTAAAAGTCGTCCTTCTGCTATTAATATATACATATAGATAAAATTACTTTGCTGGTGTTTGCAAATTCTGCCACAACCTGCTTTTAATGGTGCAGTCATATCTATTTCTTCCTAATGATATTCCAGACTTCATAGTCTGCTTATTTAAGCCCTTGTTAGGATTACTTGGTAACTCAACACTTAACATTGCATGTGTGCTGTTTCATTTTCTTCGCATGCAAAACCATTCACAAGCAATATGTGGAATCCTGTTAGTCATAGAGAAATGGTATTTCTATATTTTTGTGTTGTTCACTCGCTGACAATAATGTTTCCAGAGGGAATTGTAATTCCAGAAATTGGACGAGTTGCCTCTTTATGTCGCTGCCCATGAGCTGAGCTATCTTTACTGTCATGGCAGGTGATGCTTTGGAATTAATGAGAAGCTGCTTTGAAGCGCTAAAATGACCATTGTGTTTTCCAATGTAATAATCCTGCACATCGGGAATTAATGCATCGTAGTTCACATTAATAGAGAGCATACACCCTTACTCGTGGGAGTCCGGGTAATCGGGCAAGAAGTCAATTACCCCCCAGGCCTCACTTGTGTTGTTACAAATGAGGTCTGGCTCAGAGAAAGGGGAGGACGTTTAATGCTACACTTAGTACACACAGTAATACATAGTCACTGCATTTATCTGCGGAGTCATAGAGAAGATTTCCACATCAAAGTTGCCTACTGCCCCTAGTTACCACACCTGTGTCTTATGCTAGGTTGTTTTCTTCTAAACAGAGATGCCCCCTTGCTGTGTCTTTAAGACATTACATTTTCATCTTGGTACGACTTGCGACGCACCATCAAAACTTGCGCCACCCTTGTGGCAGGTGCAGTTTCACCATCTGAACATGGCCTCCTGTAAGCATCTGTGTATCTTTGGATGTGGGCACGCTTTCATCAACCCTCCTGCATTTGCTTAGCCACCCCCATGTAACTTCCCAGGGACACCCACTGAAATATGGGTGTGGGTGTGTGGATGGGGGGGGGGGGGGGGTAGGGGCCCATGGACTGCACATCCTAATTCTAAACATACTGAGAGGTGCTACCATATCTGAGACTTGAAGTTCTACACAGAAAAAAGAGAAGATGCAGGTGTACACTCTAAATATTAAATACTGCTAATCAGAATAATTATAATGCAACAAAGAATAAAGTTGAGGTGCTTAGTATAATGTTGGGCCCAAATATATGGGCCCACCATCCATGACCAGATGACATCATCTGGTGGGTCCCTAACACTAAGGTTCAAGCCCAGGCATGGGACCCCACAGGTCAACATGAGCCAACTACCCCAAAGCATCACACTAATGAGAGGTTTGACACCAATTGAAATCTGCAGCTCTTGCATGCAAATCTGTGCTGCGTCTCCATGCGGTAACAGCCGGGTTTCATGCGCAGACTTAAATTATTGGCGAACTGCTTACAGCATCAACACTGAATTCACTTCTAAATCAGACCCAGAGACTGAATATGGACCAACCACACCATACAGTTGCTTTACTCTTGATGCAGTTCTCATTATCAGATTTAATTCTCTGTTTTATCATACATGCCTGAAGTTTGGGAATTCTCTCTGATTCCCAGGAGAGCAAAGAACCCTTTCAAATCGCCCATTCCCGTATCAAAGGGCCTAGTTCAGACCTGATCGGTGCTGTGCGTTTTCCGATCAGGTCTGAACTGCGCAGGCGCATGCCAGACAGCCGACGGCCGTCTCAGCCCTGCGATCACCTCTACCTGATTGACGGGATGGGGCGGGCCGGCGGCGTTTGGCTGTCGTTTAGGGGGCGCGGTCCGGGCAATGCAGGCATTCCATTTATTGGACTTTGTTTATTTTATTAAATGTAATCATTATTATATAGTAAAGAGATTTGTGCCTACGTGATGCCTTACAGTGACTGAGAGGGCCATTTTAAAGTTTTACGCAGGGTTGGACTGATCTACAGGGGAAATCCCCAGTGGGCTCACTGCCTGAGGGTCCCGCCCCCTCCTCCAGAAGCCAATAACTTGGTAGGGCAGGATCATGGTTGAACTTGAGTGCCTGCTTTGTTTTAATGAAACTACACCACGATTGGCCCTCCAGCCAATCAAAGCACTCCTTAAGCTTGGGCCCCTCCCACTGCATTCCCTGGAGCACTCTTCATGCCCCAATCCAACACTGGTTTCACCTCCAACTCACCGGGACACTTGGTAAAAAAAAAACCCCTGGTTTAATGCATGATTGAAAGATGTCGTTTTCATTCTTTGAATTTAGTCACGTTACAGGTATAACGATTTATAATACAACAGAGCATTCAAAATATGTAGTTTTGTTGTATTTAAAAAAAAATTATATTATATAGAGAATGGTATTTAGAAATTACTTTTAAAGTAATTTTTTTTTTTTTTTTGCTTCAGTCTTTGAAAAATTCTTTTTAATAGTATTTGTGATTATAAAGGCTGAAATTCCCCACATCATCCTCCAGTAAAATATTACACCCACAGGGGCAGACGTCAAGGCTTGGATTACTTGACAATCAATAGTTTGTATCTTTGATAAATCAGGCACTTTATTTGTGCTCTGAGCAATGGACTAGAGGCGTTGCATACATTTTTTTTACCCTTTATTCTGAAACCCACCTAAGGAATTGCTGAAGCGCATTTTTCATCCACTCTCTCTACTGGGTATTCACAGAAGAAATATGATCCAAACATTACCCAGAACAGTTTGGTGTGTGGCTCATAATCCATGTATTTGCACAGAGACAAAAGAAGTGAAACAAGGATAACTACAGTTTAAGGCTAATGCAAGCTAGTTGAGTACAGCCAGCATCGGCCAAACCCATTTGTCTCTTATTCATTTATTCTCTCTTCTCCTTGGGATGGAGCTGAAAATACTTCTCAAAAGTATTTTGCTAAATGTCTTCTCAATAATAATTCTTTGGGTGTATTCCCCAAATACAGTGTAAGAAATCGCAATGCAAACGGTCTTCTTCATACTTTTAACACGCCTGTGAGTCCAGGATATATACTTAGGGGGGGAAGTTAATTAGCCACGGCAGTTTACAGCTGGCTAATTAATTCCCTGGGACTATACGTTTAGCCCTGAAGTGCGGTCGCCGGCAGCTATTATCTGGGATTTTTTTGGGGGGACCTCAGCAGGCTCTAAAAAAAAGTTCACCCATTAACACCTGTTTTTGCAAATCCAGCAGCAAAAACTCATAGGTCCATGTACTTATCATGGAGTCTAAAGTGTTTTCACCCAAAAGTGTATATTTTTTTGAGGTGTAAAAAAATAGGGGCTAAATGAATAGCCCAGAATTTTTTTTTGTGTTAAAATGTTATTCGCACGAAGAAAAATATGGAGGGTAATTGAATTTCCCCTTAATCTCTATACCATGCTTGCCTAGTCTATCAGGGCATCTAGTAGACCCCCAAATTTTGTGTCGTTTCAAGGATTTCCCTCCTGCATGATGACTACTTCCTAGTGAAATGGGATCAAGGGGCATGAGTCTCAGTAAAATGCGCCTTAATGATCTGCTCTCTCTGCTGGATGACGCGTTTCGTGGTGTCACACCACAGGTGTTTGGGTCATAATGACAAATTCTACCCTCATGCACTTCCCCACAGTGGCCACTCACATCTCCCATCTGGTGAGGTAAATATGACCACAGGTATGTAAGTATTGCAAGCCCCACCCCTTAGGCATGGTTAGCTGTAGTCTTAACCATACCCTCTTTTTAAAATAGCTGTCGATGAACATTTTAGTGTGATTTAATGACTGATGTGAGTATTTATGAATTATACTATGGCTAAAACCCATTACATCCTGAAGGTGTGACCTCTGGGTATTGATCTTTAGGATTTTTTCTCTCTCTTGGCAATACCACCTGTTTTTATTTACAGCTGAAGTCTTCCCAGCTACTGTATGTAATGTAGTCAGTCAAATCTCTCCTTATCTTATCCTAGCTTATAATAAGATATTACAATTTCAAATCTTCTTAATACCATCCAATTTAGCAATTTTAATGTTGGTTATAATTATCATCTTGTATTTTTTTTTTTTCATTAATGCAACACATAACTTTATAAATAACGTCACTTTTAATGAGAAGGCAACAAACAGTCCCTTGCATGCTAGCACACGATCGCCAGAATATTGAGAGTTGTTAATTGACCGACTCGTTAGGCAGCCATGCTTAACGCAGATGCACTTTCTTTTTGGCTCTTGCCGGCCGCACAGCCAAGCTCCCGTTTCCTTTGCACCAGGACAAGATTTTGTATCGTCCCATCAAAGAGAAACGCGCGATTGTCTAAAAGATCTTGTCATGGTAAATCAAGTGCAGGCTACAATTAATTTATTGTTCTACTTTTTGTAAACTAGGAACTCCCATTTCCTCTTTTGAAATGTAAAGAAGGATTTTTTTGTTTTTTTTGTTTTGTCCTGTTCTTCTATTCGGTAAAAAGATATCGGTTAATGTGATAACATCTGGTTGAAGCATATCTCTGCCAGAGAAAGAATGGCTTCCTCTCTGCGGACCTGCCCGTAGTCTGATGTTGTGCAGATGTGCAGCCAGGCCTGACTGTAAAAGTTATAAACATTGTCATAACATTGTTCAAGTCCTGCAGTATTTCCTGTCTTCTGCTTAACACTTTATTACTAAGCCTGGCCCGCGGCCAAGTACAATGCAGGGAGTTAGGGCCTCTCTCCGTCCTGGACTCTAAAACAAGCCCAGGATTCATTGAGTTTAATTTGATATGCAAACTCCGATAATTTACACTTGTTAAAATACGACAGATTACAATTCACGATAGAATTACACAGCTTTAAATGCTGACTAAAACACAGTGAAAAAATAAAAATAAAGGCACTTGGATATTGATATATCTAAAATTTGGCAGCAAACTTTTTTTTTTTCCCCCTAAAAAAAAAAAGAGGCTTTGAGTGAGGAACAGCTGATTCAGAAGCTGGACGGCTTACAGAAAACTTGTGTTCATTTCCTGTATTAGCTGCAGTTCCCTGGGCAGAGAATAGGCCTTTCTTTCAACACTTCAGAGCACGTTCGCTCTCTTGGCTGGTTTTCAGAATTGGGAAAAGGCCACAAGAGGCTTATTGCCTGAACACCATAACAAAACGGTAAGGTGCAAACAAATGAATTAGACCCACTTTTTCCTGAAAGAATATCATCTGCCAGATTTGAATAGCACATTAATAAAGCAACATATGCAGACGTGTTAACCCAATTTCCCATGATTGATTGGGAAGTTTTGGAGGCTGTGATTAACGTTGCATTAATCAGGAAGCAGCAAGTCCTTCGGGAATTTGCCTAAATGATGTAGTGCTTTTCTTCTCAACATATTCTGCTTGTGTTCACATTTGCAGAGTCTGGCTATGAGAATGCTGAGCACATTCTGTATTTACTAAAATAATAGATTTTTTTTTTGTCTCGAATATAGTCAAGTGGTCCCAATCCGAGTTTAGTTTAAAGAGAAACCACAATTTTAATCCTTCTGACTTCCCTTCTCCTAGCGTTCCCTGAGTCCTTCCGGTTGTGTGAAATGTTGGCACTCAGTTGGTATAGCTTTCACCAATATTTTCCCAGGTTGCCAGACAGGTCTAATAGATTTCAAAACACTGAATCAGAACCGTATGCAAAGAGGGAGTTGACTAGTGAAAAGGACACCGTGGTCTATAGTAGCCGAGGAAGTTATGTTGATAGCAATTTCTTAGGGTAGGAATTAGTTAAAGCTTGGAATAAACTCAATGTAATAGGACGGGAGCCAAGTATCCTTATATCCACCGAGGATACTTTGCCATCTGTTTTACTTCAAGACACCAATTTAAACTTTGAGAATGTAAAACTTTTAACCAGCCGAGTGGCACTGATAGCCTAAGCGGGACGTTTTCAATAACATTTTACATTGAATACTTAACTATGGACCCGTTGGGTGTAAAACAGCCCTGCATTGCCCGATAAAACAAAAATTGACAAGAAATTTGTATTTTTGTCAAACTGAAGCAAGTCTTATTTAATTCAGATATTTATGTTTTTGGAACTCATTTGTAAGTCACACTAAGGAGCTCTCCATAACTGTATCCAAGAAATAACTAGAGTTGGCTTAGTACGTGGCGAGGACAAAATCAAATAATAGATTCTTATTGCAAAATGTTTTTGAAAAGCCACCTTAATACATGGCTGCGTGGACATTGGGCATGGATCGTCCCCTTGCACTGACAACCCCCCTCCTCACACGCACACGCACAAGCTTGTGAGTGAAAGCAGGGTGCCATCCTGTGTTCTTGCTTGTATGGCGCTGTGCCATCACAGTGAAGTGCCACACCCCTTATCCCACCAAACATGGAGAAGCAGCAACTTCACAGGTTATGGACGTCTAACTGCTACCACTCTGTGTTGGCGGGGATGACAATTAAGACACTGAACGAGTAAAATGATGTCGCTCATTCAATATTTTAGGCATATCCTACACTCTGGCACTCTAGGCAACTGCCTAGGTTTGCCTAGTGGAGACCCCAACCTGTAACTGTAGCGAAGCAGGATTCATCCTTTTCTCCTCTTTGAACTTATCTCTCTTCACAGTCCTGTCCATCCTCTTCACTCCACAAATGCATGCCACCTCTACTGCCTACTTATCACCTCCTCCCACTCCCACCTCCAAGATTTTGCCCTTGCTGCTCACTATCTCTGGAATTCTCTACCCCTCCCTATTAGACTCTCCACCCCTCTACAAAACTTCAAACAGGTTCTCAAGACCTACTGTCATCAAACCCAGCCGTCTCTCGTCCTAACACCTCTGTTTCATGCTCACTGTCTGCCCGATCTTGTCACCCTTGTTTGTCTGCCCCTCTTCTTTAGAATGTAAACTCTCACGAGTAGGGCCCTCTCCCCTCAAGTGCTTATCCTTCTCTTACTTAGACTGTTATCTACTTTGTACTTCCTGCAATGTCTCCTAACCCTCTGTTTCTGCCACCCTGATGCATACCATGTTCTTGTCCTGCATTGTCTTGTATTGTAAGTCGCTGTTGTCTTGTTTTGCTCATTTATGTACTTTGTTAGGCGCTGCAGAACCCTTATGGCGCCATACAAATAAATAAATAAATAATAATAATTATTATTATTATTAATATTATTATTTAGTTCGTAAAAGTTCAAAGTATCTTTAAACTGTAACTGTCTCTGAAATCATGTAGCTCAATATCCTGAAAGAACTTGGACCCCATATGGCATAAGTCTTAATTGAATGACTGCTGAGACATCCTATTAATTTGCTAAGTAAATTACCTGTATGCTGCTATCCCAAGGCTGCAATCAGTACCATCTCCTGATTTCGACATCTACATTACCGCTAATTTGAATTAATGTATGGTGAGTGGTCGTGCCCCCCTCCCATCTCCTGTGTGCCTGACCATCCAGCGTACCCATGACTTTTTCAGGCACGTGTAACCCTCTTGTGACTGATGGGGCTTTATAGAGTGCTCCTGTGTCACCAGTGTCGTACTCGCAGATCGGAATACAGTACATTGTGCACAACAAAGGTTTCTAGGGACACACTGACCAGTACTTCAATGTCTGCGGTTGAGACAACCCAGACTTTTATGAATGGACCTGAGATGATGGAAGAGATGTGTAATGTACAGGTCCCGAAAACGATTTGTTCCTTTTCAATTCATGTACTCTTGCTTCTAAGAAAAATCTGCAACAACATTTTTACTTGTCCATATAATATAAGCAAATAAGTGAATGTTGCAATGTATATGATTGTGTGTTCTGTCTGAAATACTCTTAAGGTTGGTACACACTGGCCGATAAATCGGCCGTTCAATATATCGCGGGTCCATTGGCCACTGTGTACGGGCAATATGTCTGTGAACTCCGTCGTTCACAGACATATCGCGTCGGCCCCACAGCACAGCCGACGGCCAATATATCTACCGATATATTGGCGCATCGCTGTGTGTATGGTCAGTCAGTCGCCCGCCCGTACACAAGCTGCGGCAGCCGGTGGTGATTGACAGCTGAACTGGGCGGGCATGTGTACTCGCCCGCCCAGTTCATGACGTTAGTCCCCGATGGATCGGGCAGTGTTTATGCTCAACACACTGCCCGATCCGTCCGGAGATACTGTATATCTGCCGATCAATTGATCTGCAGCTATATATATATCAGTGTGTACCCACCTTTACTCCCCACATTCCAGGCACTACCTGCCATGTTTTGTGGCTGGGTGTGACATCACGCAGCTGCCGTGGCCGGCCCCGCAAACGGTCCGGACACGTATGCATTGTCCGGACCGTGCCCCCCATGCTTTCCCATCTCATTGTGTGTGCAAGCTCAGTATGGCTGCTGCGCGTACGCACACCTCACTGAGATTCAGCCTACGATCGCTGCCGCTGCAGCAACTAGGTCTAAATTAAGCCCACAGTCTGGTATTAAACCTCTTCATTGTCAGCCGCTGCCGCTGTAATCTGTAACCTCAAGCCGCTAGAATATAATAAACACCAAAAACTCCAGCGAGAAATATTGCAACAAATGAAATGACGATATTAATAATGTGTTATTTGTACAGTCAGGAATTGCGGTTGTGTATTTATGCTAAGATGTGATATTGATATTATTTTCACTCTTTGCTTTGTTTCTGCAGACAGGTAAACAGTTGAAGATATTGCCCATGATAATTAGGTTCTGGGAGAAATAAAACATTGTAGTACATACCATAAAGTGTCCTATTTATGATACTTTTGCTGTTTAGAAGTAATCAGCCTGTCGTCCTTAACAGCGGAAATAAAAACATTGTTTCTTTGTAAGGGTCTGTTAACATCATTTACTTTTTGTTAGTGTATTGCGCTTTACACCAGTAAGAACAGGCGCATGGTGTGATTTGCCTCTATTATGCCCAACACGTTCTGTACTCAGCGCACTTTCCTGCACATGACGCAGAAGCTTGCTCTTCATTGTTTCTTAACTATTGCGGCTGCTGTGTTTTTTTCAGTTGCTAATACGGGGGTTGATACAGGAGGCCCGGCCGGCACATGGCTGATGTCAATTAGAATGCTGACGGGATGGGGTAATTATTTTACCCCTCCCCTGTCCCCTCCCCTAACACGCGTGGGATACTGGCGGTGGGGGCTGGGGTTAAGACTCTGGGGGGTGGTTGCTATGGCTACCCCCCCCCCCCCCCCCCCACACCACCTCTAGTGCCTAACCGTAACCTAACCCTAACCATCACCCTGATACCTTCTGGATTTCGCCGGCCGGTGTTTCCAGTGCTGGGATTCCGAGTGGTGTCAGGATTCCGGCGTCAGTCACATGGCCGCCAACATCCCGCCCGCTGATCCACATGTATTACACATTCTGTTCGCAACGTGCTTAACCCCCAGAGGTGTGCTCTGGATCTTAGGCAGATAGCAGGTAGGTGACATTGGGCTTGGACATTAAAGTTCTTGGATCCTTACCTGGTAAAGTTAACAGGCCGAGCTTATATAACTAAGGGGGTAGTTCAGACTGGATTGCGGCAGCGGCAGCAATCGCAGTCTGAAGCCCATAGTGGAGTGCGCACGCACCCTGGGAGGTCCAGCGAGATGCTAACAGCATCTCAGGGCTGCGTCCGCCTCTGCATGATTGAGAGGCAGAGGCGGCCGCGAGGCATAAGGTGGCATGCCAACGGCGTTAGAATGTGTTGCGTGGTCCAGACAACGCAGGCGTGACCAGACCGTTGGGGGTGCGTCCCGCGGTGGCTGCGTGACATCACACGCACCCACTGCGACCTGGGGTGTGGCAGGTATCCGCGCAGGCAGGGAGATACACACCGGGTGCGGAAGCATCGCCGTGCGATGCTTTTGCACCCTTGCGGGGGGTGTGTAGGGCCTGACATGCGGGGCGGACAAGCCTGTGCTGGGCGTCCCCCTGCATGTCAGAGAAACTGACCATAGATGTGCTAAATTTAGCACATTTACGATCAGGTCTGAATCACCCCCTAAATCCGTCTGTACATACAAACATTTATTTAGTTATTACAGTCTCACATTCTTGTAACCCTCCAATAAAAACGGGTTCCGGATGATAAATTGACAGTCAGTAGGTCGACACCATATCGTCAACATGCGTTTGGCTGGCAGGTACAAAAAGGCGACTTGTAAAAGGTAGTGCTTAAGGTCGACATGTTCAAAATTATGACATGACCATGGTCGACACACTTAACATGCTAGTGGCTACCTAAAACAGTAAAGGGGAGATTTATTAAATTTTGAAGAACAAAATTGGATACGTGTGGTCATAACAACCAGTCATAGCAACTAGCACCACCTGTAAAGTGATAGTACAAGATGACTGGTTGCTATAGGCAACTTCTCCATTTTTTCTATCTCTAAGATTTCAGAAGTCTCCCCTTGAATGTGTAATGTATGGTCAATCATTCAGCGATTTTTCGTTTCTCTATGGCACCCCCACATGGAGCGCTAGCCACTGAATTGCTCATTCACGTCAGCGATGGTCTAGGTGGGTGACAATGGACTGTGATGGCACTGACCGCCACTACACTCCTAGACTGAAGGGAGCAATAGAAATCATCCAACACATACCCCTGCTAATATAGAAGCAAGGGTGGTTTGGGTGAGGCCCACATTTGAAGGGAAGGGTACCGCTCAGCTACCATTGGTGTTATCATGCCGGTTAAGGGAGTTGGGACTACCTATCACCTGCTCCCATTCCTCATAACAACAGTTTATTATCTGTAGAATGAGCCAGGAGGGAAAGACGAATAACCGCGGGCACCAATAATTGTACAGTATGTTATAGAGCAGCTGTTCCCTCCCTGTGGCTTATGGGGAACTGGTTCCTCCCACTGTCTTACTCTGCCTGCACACGCATCTCCTGAAATACTCTGTGCTGAAGCAAGTCATCTGTTGGTCAGATTGGCTGTTGTGTCTACAACAACTCCAAAAGTGGAGAGCGAGGCATAAGAGCAGAAGATGAAGACTGAGGAGCAATAAAGCTGCTCCCATCCCAAATAAACGCACCTTTTAGTGCAACTCTTGTAAAGCAGTTCTAATGGGATATGGGTAATGGAACCAGCTCCCGGTCACTATGTACATACAGCCGGCTTACTATGACAACGATTCCAGCAATGATTGCCTTGTTAGCGTTCATGGGACCTCCTCCTAAGAAGTGTGAAGAAAAGAAGATATATTTGTTACGTTCTCATAGTACTTGTTTTCTCCTAGTGCGGCTGCTGATGTCTCTGATGCAGTGCAGCCTTCACTGTTTTATACCAGCAAACAAGGCAGTTTCTTTAATTAGCAATATGTACAGTACACGTGTAAGCAGAATGTCATCTTAATTGGTGCAAGCGTCCTTCCTCTACGTTTCACAGACAACCTGTATTGTTAGAAATGCTGGAATTAATTTGCTGTGGTTCAGCACACTATGGGGTCTATTTACTAAGCCTTGGATGGAGATAAAGTACCAGCCAATTGGCTCCTAACTGCTATGCCACAGGCTGTGTTTGGAAAATGACAGTTAGGAGCCGATTGGCTGGTACTTTTATCTGCACTTTATCTCCATCCAAGGCTTAGTAAATAGACCCCTAAGTCACTCCATTCTGCTGGAGCACAGCCATAAGGGCTTTTGAGTTTCTGCGTAACTCACAGCAATTACCCAGACAAAATAAACTGAGCCCCTGATTCATTCAGGTCACACCCCATTCTATAAAACACACCCCCCCCCCCTTTTTGAGGCAAGCAGTCAGGATCCCGGCTGTCGGTGTCCTGACATTCAGAATACTGACCCTATTCTGAATGCCGACACCAGCATCCAGAATGGGTGCACCATCCCGGCACCGGGATCCCGACAGCCAGGATCCTGAATGAGGACAGACCGCGGTGCAACACAAGTAAGCCAAGCCGTGCGCGTGGGAAGGGAAGGGGGTTTAGGCTCTGGGGGGAGGGTTAGGGTTAGGCAGCAGGGAGGGGGGGGAGGGGGGTTAGGGTTAGGCACCTCCCTCAGAGGTCTAGGGTTAGGCTGCGGGGAGCAGGGGGAGGGTTAGATTTAGGCAGCTCCGGGGGGTGGTTAGGGTTAGGCAGTAGGGAGGGGGGGTTAGGGTTAGGCACCTCCCTCAGAGGGTTAGGCTGCGGGGAGCGAGGGGAGGGTTAGATTTAGGCAGCTCCGGGGGGTGGTTAGGGTTAGGCAGCAGGGAGGGTGGGAGGGGGGTTAGGGTTTGGCACCTCCCTCAGAGGTCTAGGGTTAGGCTGCGGGGAGCAGGGGGAGGGTTTGATTTAGGCAGCTCCGGGGGGTGGTTAGGGTTAGGCAGCAGGGAGGGGGGGTTAGGGTTAGGAACCTACCTCAGAGGGTTAGGCTGCGGGGAGCGAGGGGAGGGTTAGATTTAGGCAGCTCCGGGGGGTGGTTAGGGTTAGGCAGCAGGGAGGGGGGGGGTTAGGGTTAGGCACCTCCCTCAGTGTTCTAGGGTTAGGCTGCGTGGAGCAGGGGGAGGGTTAGATTTAGGCAGCTCCGGGGGGTGGTTAGGGTTAGGCAGCAGGGAGGGGGGGGGAGGGGGGTTAGGGTTAGGCAGCAGGGAGGGGGGGTTAGGGTTAGGCACCTCCCTCAGAGGGTTACGCTGCAGGGAGCGAGGGGAGGGTTAGATTTAGGCTGCTCCGGGGGGTGGTTAGGGTTAGGCACCAAGGGGGGAGGTTAGGGATAGGCTGCGGGTAGGGAGGGTTAGGGGGTTGGGGAGAGTGGAGAACACCCCTTACTAACCCGTGTCGGCTTATTCCACATCGGGTTTTCGGCGTCGGTATTTCGAGCACCGGGATCACATGCGCCAGGATCTCATACTGATCCCCTTTTTGGGGCTCACAGTTTGGGACAGTGATTGGGTTTTGGTAGATGTTACCTGCACATTGGATGAACCCATTGGAATAAGAATTCAGGTTATTGGTCCACTAGGGAATAGGGACATTACTAGGGCATGAGGCACACAGTGGCACATGCCTCAGTAATGTCACTCTTTCTTCTACCTCTTTTCCACTGCCACTAAAACCCATGTTACTTCCGAGATAACCCGAGTCGCGGTTCCCGACGGTGGAAAGGGCTGCAGTGTAAACAGGTAACCTGGGTCATACGACCCAGCTCCCAGGTACAGCATAGGGTGATCCAGATTTCTTGGTGCTCTGAGTTGATGTCCTCTCCATCTTCGTTGCGCTAGCCACTCCCCCCACACTCACCCCCACCCTGCCGCCCATCTAAAAGCCAGGATCCACCCGTCGGTATGGTGACCAGCGGTCTCCCAACCGCCGTTCACATGAACCCAAGTGGCACTGACCTCGGAATAACCTGGGTCAAAGCTGCAATGTGAAAAGAGTCTATCCTGGGTCGGAACCGTGTTTCAAATCTTGAGTGGGACCAGGGACTTTGGTGGAAAAGGGGTATTAGTGAGTTCATAGGCAGACTATTGGGCACGCTCACAATATGGGTAATTGGTATAATAAATAAATTAATATATATATATACATATATATACTGTATGTGTGTGTATGTTTGTAAAGAATATTAAAAATAGTTAGTAGCTATCACAGTGGGAATGTTCTATGTTGCAATAGAGTTTCAGTTGCCCCAAGTTTTGGCAGCAATTATAATACTTTTTATAACGTATGAATTCTTAATCAGCATGTGATGTCAAGCTGCATCCTGCCCCTATATGACAAGGTGCCACGAAAAACTCCAAAGTGGCTATTAAACATGTTCTCCGCATTCTGCACAGTGGTAATGTATGCTATTTGTATCTGCGTGCCAGACCCTTACCGCTCCTATCCTGAGTAGCCCCCTGCTGTGTCTTAAAATAGCCTTCACGTGGATGTTCTTTATTTCACTGCCCGCTCTCAGACAATCACACAAGTGGAGGTATTGTCACAGTTTCAGTTGTTAGAAATGCTTTTGTTCCATTCATTAGATACTGACAGATTTCTCTGTGTTATACTACGGAAAAGCAGAGTAAATCTACAACAGTACAGACACCTAATTAATTGGCTTAAATGTGTCTTTTCAGTGGTGAAGTGAATTCAGATTGAAGAAACAAAAAAAAAAAACATAGGAATTTGACACCTTTTTCCTACTGATATTTTTCAATGTTCTGTAATTTAGTTTTTATTGAGGCATTGCAATACTATATATAATTTGGCAATACAAAACAAGTAGTATAGTTACATCCAGACATAGAGAACAAATCTGAGATACATCAATGTGGTACAGAACATATCTGTGTGTTAAACGACAGTGTACACAAAAAAAAAAGTTAAATACAGGTTGAGTATCCCATATCCAAATATTCCGAAATACGGAATATTCCGAAATACGGACTTTTTTGAGTGAGACTGAGATAGTGAAACCTTTGTTTTTTGATGGCTCAATGTACACAAACTTTGTTTAATACACAAAATTATAAAAAATATTGTATTAAATGACCTTCAGGCTGTGTGTATAAGGTGTATATGAAACATAAATGAATTGTGTGAATGTAGACACACTTTGTTTAATGGACAAAGTTATAAAAAATATTGGCTAAAATGACCTTCAGACTGTGTATATAAGGTGTATATGAAACATAAATGAATTGTGTGAATGTACACACACTTTGTTTAATGGACAAAGTTATAAAAAATATTGGCTAAAATGACCTTCAGGCTGTGTGTATAAGGTGTATATGAAACATAAATGCATTCTATGCTTAGATTTAGGTCCCATCACCATGATATCTCATTATGGTATGCAATTATTCCAAAATACGGAAAAATCCCATATCCAAAATACCTCTGGTCCCAAGCATTTTGGATAAGGGAGACTCAACCTGTATTAAGTATTGATAAAGACCCAACGCTTTCATCATTGCAACATAACTGCAGACACATTAAAAATATAAACATACTTAATAAAAAAAATAAGCAACAAAACAGTAAAAAGAATGACATGTTAAATGGTGAATATGGCTGAAAGAACCTAGGAGGGGGGCATCTGTTAAAGGCCGTACACACTAGGATATAGTAAACAACATCGCTAATTTTGACCCTTCCTGAGCGTTATCGGTTACTCTATTGTCCAGTATGTACGCTGTAAACGCCGAGCAATGCGCTGTCATGTGGCTCATTAACGACCCTCGGTGTCGGCTGTGCATGCCACTCAATTTGGACTCATCGTCCAAAGCTGCATGCACAGCCCAGCCGTGGCATGACGTCACTGTGCGATAGTGCTAGCACACGTTGGTTGGCCGAGGCTGGGAGTGGGACACACAGGGCAATGTCGCTCATGGAGCACATTGCCTAGTGTGTACCCACCTATAGTGTGATACCAGTCAACACAAGTAGATGGATGGGTCCTGTGCAGCCATCCCGGTAAGATACCAGGTGGTATGACAAAAGCTCTGGTGGTTTGTAGAATAATAGCAGTATAAAATTCCCATAGCAGAAAAAAGCATTCCAGCCATCTCTTCTTATTCAAGAGTGTTTCCACCCAATCCATTCTAAATGTTTTTAATAAAGTGCACTCTTTATTAAAAACAGGTATTTGAGTAGGTGTACTATCAATCCAACCTCGAAGAATAGTTTTCTTAACTGCAGCACTCAAAGCTAGTAAAATCTCTTTGCTTCCTGGGTTCTTGCGCTGTTTTGGGTCAAAGATGCCCAATATTGCCCATTCAGGAGTGTAAGGGACATGGGGGGTCATTCCGAGTTGTTCGCTCGCTGCCGATTTTCGCTATACTGCGATTAGTCGCTTACTGCGCATGCGCAAGGTTCACAGAGCGCATGCGCTTAGTTATTTTACACAAAAGTTAGGTATTTTACTCACGGCATAACGAAGCTTTTTCATCGCTGTGCTGATCGTAGTGTGATTGACAGGAAGTGGGTGTTTCTGGGCGGAAACTGGACGTTTTATGGGAGTGTGCGGAAAAACGCAGGCGTTAGAGTTGCAAAACGCAGCAGTGGCTGGAGAAACGGGGGAGTAGTTGGGCAAACGCTAGGTGTGTTTGCGACGTCAAACCAGGAACGAAAAGGACTGAGCTGGTCGCAATGGCTGAGTAAGTCTGGAGCTACTCAGAAACTGCTAAGAAATTTCTATTCGCAATTCTGCTAATCTTTCGTTCGCAATTCTGCTAAGCTAAGATACACTCCCAGAGGGCGGCGGCTTAGCGTGTGCAATGCTGCTAAAAGCAGCTAGCGAGTGAACAACTCAGAATCACCCCCATGGTTAAGAAGTTTAGCCTCTACATACTATCGAACGAGATGCCAAAAATATTTCAGAATGGGGCATGCCTATAGACCATGATGAATATCCACTTCCTCCTGATGGCATTTTGGGTAGTGATGACTCTTAGAGGTTGCCATATGTAAGTGTCTGAGCGTGAACAAATAGGCATTATGAAATACGTTTAAGAAAAGTTCACTGTACATACTTGCCGATAGAGTTTTTTTCCCCAGAGGCTAAAAGGGCTCTTTCCAATATGAGCATGCTTAAATTAGGAAAATATGTCAGTCAGTTAGACATTCATCTGGTTATTCCATTGTGATCCAAAAGGTCCCTCAAAAAAAGTGTTCTGGACTGAGATAGCTTTGTATTGTGGTGCAGGATGTAACAGAAGTTTGTTTAGTGGGTTGTCCCAGTCTAGCTCATGAATCACATAAAAACAGGTTTGTATAAAGGCCAAGAGGTATGGTCTGACTCTGACCATAGCAAATTTTGAGGAGACCTCTGAGAAATCAGAGGTTCTAATATTGCCAATCCCAGTTTGTCTCCATATAGTAAAATGATGAACAACCATGCAATCCAAAAAGTTTGAATTATGGATCAGGGGTAAATGAATGAAAGGCGTTTAAACCGGGTCTGGGACTCAGGGTCGACAACAAAAAGGTCGACACGCCTTATGTCGACGCCAATTGGTCGACACACCTTATGTCGACATCGTCAAAAGGTCGACAGGGACAAGGTCGACATGGAAAAAGGTCGACATGAGTTTTTTATGTTTCTTTGGTGTCGTTTTCTTCGTAGAGTGACCGGGAACCCCAATTAGTGCACCGCGTCCCCTCGCATGGCTCGCTTCGCTCGCCATGCTTCGGGCATGGTGCCTTCGGTTCGCTCTGCACAGATTACCGTTCCAATCGTAGTCCACGTAGATCGTTAAGTATGAAAAGGTTCGAAAAAAGAAAAAAAACATAAAAAACTCATGTCGACCTTTTACCATGTCGACCTTTTGTCCATGTCGACCTAAGGTGTGTCGACCAATTGGCATCGACCTAAGGTGTGTCGACCTTTTTGTTGTCGACCTGGAGTCCGGATACCGTTTAAACCAGCTTTGTTGGTGGACAATATACCAAATTTTTCTAGCAGTGCAAAGAGACATTGGTGATCATTCCGAGTTGAATTCCGACTTTGTTCGCAGTGCAACGACCAGGCTAAAAATCGCCACTTCTGAGCATGCGCGTGCACTGCAATGCGCAGGCGCGTCATATGGGTACAATGACCATTGTGGGTTTGCACAGAGTCTAACGAAGATTCCAGTTGCACGGCCGAACGCAGGAAGATTGACATGAAGTGGGCGTTTCTGGGTGGCAACTGACCGTTTTCAGGAAGTGATTATAAAAACGCAGGCGTGGCTAGAAAAATGCAGGCATGGCTGGGCGAACGCTGGGCGGGTGTGTGACATCAAAAGCCGTCCCTCCGTCGTTAGAATCAACGCACACAAAGATTAACTACAGGGCTGGTCTTGTTTTGCACAAAAAGATTTTGCAGAGCTCTGCTGCACAAGCGTTCACACTTCTGCAAAGTGAAAATACACTCCCCAGTGGGTGGCGACAATGCGTTTGCACGGCTGCTAAAAACTGCTAGCGAGCTATCAACTCGGAATGACCCCCATTATTTTTAAGGGGAACAGATACTGTAACCATCACAAATAACGAGTTGTTTAATGTATTTGCTGTTCAGTAGCATGTCTGGTGGTCCATTACTCCATTCTTCTAATTAACAATGTAGAATATCTCATTTAAGCTAATTTCTGTGTCAAGGCTTATTTACAAAACTGAAAATGTCTAAACTGCTGCCTTACATGTGCAAATTCAGTCGCTGCCATGCCATCAGTTTCCAGAGAGCAAGCCCACTGGTAACGCCTAAGATTAAATTCCACCAGTGATATATTTTGTGGCCACATTCAAAACAAAGTGACTATTCCTCTGAATAGTTATTACAATTATCCTCATATCTAGAGCTGACCATTTAAAGATGACCTCTCCTCCAACTTAAGTATGAGACCTCAACACTGTAATACTAGAATATACTGTACATAATTTATGTACTGTATATAGCACCTTCCTCCCTATAGGATTCTGAGAGGGCTTATTTATTAAACAAATTTTGGTGGAAAATGGAAATCTCACAAAAACTGACTTTTACTGGGATATCTGCAAAAGGTAATCATGCCCTGAATGTATTCCAAAGGTTCTATTTCTGATTGCAATAGCAGCCCCCATTTCCAGAGCTTGGCCCAGTAAGGTGGCATTAGCCATTGTAGCCTCTAGGCTACATATTGTAAAATTTACCGGGATAGGGATTCCTAGGATCTCTTCCCGGTAACAGCCACTCACTCATGCATGGCCTGATGACCACGCATTCAACGTAGGCTGCCAGGGATGCCACAACTCAAAGTGAAGTCATTGGTCAAATGTAAAGTGATTTACTTTACACATTTTAGGGACAGGCTCCTATCCAATCCTCTCTCCAGAGATGTGTTTCATAAAGCATCCGAGCGGGTTACAGAATTTCTTATTGCGGCAATGAAAAATTCTAATTATCGGGGCTAAAACTCAATTATTAAATGGCCAATAAAGTGCTTCAGTTGGGCTACTCGGGAAATACAAATAAATTACTATAGAGCTCATAAAAACTTGTAGACCCTCCTGGCTTCTTTATATCCTTAATCTTTTCTACATGATTTAATATAGAATAGACGTGTTGTGTGTATTTATTTGGAAGAGGTGTTTTGAGCCATGAGCTGCAGTCAGCTGCCTTCCCAGGTGGTGTGGTCCAGGTTCTGGCAGCAGAGGAGACACAAGGAGCCCCAATGAAGGGACTGTCCTCTATTCATTCCAGTGGTAAGGGATGGGTGATCAGGAAGACATTTAAGGCAATTTAGTGCCATTTATCATTTAAGGTTTCGTGGTGTTATAGACCGATACTGCCCAAAGCTTTGGAATTATAGTAGAGTATATGTGGTGCCTTATGGTTAAAATCCTTCCCATGTACTTCTACAGTACTGCGTTGGAGGAGTACAAGTTAGTAAGATTTTATTTATTTTCATCCATTAATTCCACCCAAGGATTTAATTTGCCTTTGAGTGGAATTAGTGGTTACATTTTTGTTTGTTTTTGTTTTTTGTAGTTTTTCAAGAAGACATTTTGGCCTGTCACCTTACTTATCCACAAACTAAAGATTTAAAGAGACAGTGCACTATTCCACTGCCGTCAGTCAGTAGGGGGCTGAAGACCACAGCCCCCTTCCAGAGGGTGACATCAAAAAATGCCAGCTCCTCCTCTGTTACAGGGAGCCGGGTGCTACCCCATGCCATTATCCTGCAGCACCCAGCTCCTGTCATTGAAGAGGAGGCAGCAGTGTTGGCAGAGTGTTTGGGGCACACCCCTGGAGTGGGGTAAATCGGGGAGTGCTACACCCTCCCATTGAGGCCACGCCTTTTCCACCCAATTACACACCCACTTACTGAAGTACGGTGCACCAGGTGGCCGTATTATTGTTATTAGCAGTTTCTTATATAGTGCAGCATATTTCCTTGCGCTTTTCAATTAGAACAACAGTTATAGAACAAAATTGGGCAAAAATAGACAGGCATAGAGGTAGGAAGGCCCTGCTCGCAAGCTTACAATCTATAAGAAATAGGCATTGATACACAAGGATAGATGTTACCTACTCCATAATGGTCCACCAGATTGCTAGGTTCTTAATGGGTTGTATGATATGATCACCCAGCAATGTTGGAAGACAAAATATGTGAGGTTATGTGGACTGTACAGAGACATCTCCTGCACTATTTCTTTACTATTCTAAGATCTAACACAAGCAATCTACAGAAAACATATGTTAATAAGCAGAAAACCAAATACAATTACTGTACAAACAATCCAAAAACAGTGCGTATTATCTTTGTTATGATAACTTAAACGACTGACGCACAATCAGATTAGTTGATTGCACACCTGTGTTAACCATATAAGATTGCCCCTTGACTTTCTGTGGAACCCACAAATATTGGAGACGACGCAAAAAGACATCGGGCGGTTAGGACGCCGATAACCCCACTCTGAAATGTTTCCTCCAACAACGTCCTTTGTGCCAACAGCAGTACTTGCAGATAAATCACATTATGGCTTTCAGACAAACCACTTTTTGAAGCTAATTTCTGGATCGGTTCTTTTTAAAGCCAACGTATAATGTTACAAAAACAACAGCTAAGGATTCTTATACCAGGGTAGGCTGAACTCAAGAACAATTTTTCAATGTCTAAATTATATTCTGCTATTTTTTTACATATAAAGAATTTATAACAGTTTCGTAGAACTGATGTCAATGATAGGGTGCACTTGGCATAGAACATTCTCTGCGGAAATATTACACAAATGACAAAACTTACCATGTAAGACGGCTTAATAATCCAGTGGGGGGAAACATAAATAAATAAATGCACAACACCCCGGTGGCCGCTGTGTGCTAGACAAGCAATTAATCCATTTATATTAAGCCACCGGAGCACTCAGGCATCAATTAGAGTTTAATAGTACATAACTAATTTATGAAATCGAACAGTACATTTTATTGTTCTCTTATTAAAGGGTGCAGTAATGTAAAAGAAAAAAACAATAGAACTTTAACAGCTGCTGACTAACTAAAGTTACAGTATATCCCGAATGCATTGGAATGGCGTTTAATTTAATAGTATAAGATGACAAAATAAATGTAATTATTCTTTTTAGGGTTAGAAAGGAGAGAGCATGCTGCTGAATTCTGTATCTATTCACACGCAGACCAGTCAAAATACGTGCCCACTGTCCCGGTACAGCCAGTAGGCTCCCCAAAATCGGGTGGTGCTCCCAGCGTACTGGGAAAGTAGGCCCATCACCCAGAGCCGCCCGCACCCAGCCATCAACTTACTGAGTAAAGTGGGCAGACCAGGTGGCTAATAAGACGATACGCGTAATCATAGCCACACCCTTCTCTGTGCAATGCCGGTAATCTTGGCATTGTACAGCAGGGGGCGTGGTTATGATGATGCAATTGTGCAGCCATGCCCCCACTCACAGCCTCACGCACCCACTTCCATATGCCAAGCCACGCCCAATGTGGTGCCAACCTGGCTACCTTTTTTTAGCATTTTCAGTGAGGGCACAACCACACAAAGCATAATATTCAGTTTGAATCATTAGGAAATAAGCGCTGGTAAGACCTCTGTTGGTTAAATAAGTTCTTGTGGGCTTTGGTGTCAAGATTTAATTTTTTAGACCACAGGTTCTCAAACTCGGTCCTCAGTACCCCACACGGTGCATGTTTTGCAGGTCTCCTCACAGAATCACAAGTGACATAATTAGCTCAACCTGTGGACCTTTTAAAATGTGTCAGTGAGTAATTAATACACCTGTGCACTTGCTGGGTTACCTGCAAAACATGCACTGTGTGGGGTCCTGAGGACCGAGTTTGAGAACCACTGATTTAGACCATTAAGTGGTCTATTTACTAAACCATGGACAGAGATAAAGTGGACGGAGATAAAGTACCAGCCAATCAGCTCCTAACTGCCATGTTACAGGCTGGGTTTGAAAAATGATAGATAGGAGCTGGTTGGCTTTTACTTTATCTCCTATCACTTTATATCCATCCAAGGCTTAGTAAATACGCAGCCATTGGCCTTTGCACATCCAGAAAATGGGGCCAACACGGCCTTGGTTTCTCAAACGCTGGCCCTCACCGCCTCTTTCTCGCCCCAAATGTCCTCAGCCTGTCTCGCAGACCGAGACCTGTATAAAAAAATAAAATAAATTGAAACAATCGGTTTATGGCTTTTTTTTGGCCTTCAGCAAAAGCAATTTTCACATTTCACAATTAGACTTGTACTTATTTAATTAGAATTTCTAACTGAGAGACCAAACTCATCAATTTTCAAGATATTTATACAGAACTACAACAAGTTTTAATTTCCTTGTTCCATTTAACAGAATATAGATAAAATAAGTTATGCTAATAGAATTCACATTGTGTAAAGCACCCACAGCTATGATTGTAGCGGGTCGGTTCAGAAAGAATACATTCAGCTGTACCTGGGCCTCAAACAATACGATTCTACCTCCTATTCTTTAAAGTGCACATTCTCTCATGTTTACACCGAGAAGATCTGTGTTTCTGTTCTACATGTTCCTGCACAATGCCTTGTGTGCTTGGGCAGGAGCCTTATAATGAGGATGCACTGTATAAATATGATATTGTCTGCTGCGTCTGCTTTAGGTGACATCAAATATTAAATCTATGTTTTACCTTTGATAATTCACTATATTCATTGTTATTGTTTTTGAGAAAATAAATATTGATTTTTATCGCAGTAAATTCTGTATCCGCGTCAAAATTGCCTTTCTCAAAATAAGTTCTGTCCATAGATCTGTAAGTAGACCAGAGCTCCAATGCGTAATATATATCTATATGTATATATCCGTACGTTCTGCATTTACCAAATAATGTATAGTACATATCCCTACTTTGTACATTTCCCCAATAATCTGTTCTACATGTCCCTACATTCTACATTTCTCCAATAATCTGTACTACATGTCCCTACTTTCTACATTTCTCCAATAATCTGTACAACATGTCCCTACTTTCTACATTTCACCAATAATATGTTCTACATGTCCCTACTTTCTACATTTCACCAATAATATGTTCTACATGTCCCTACGTTCTACATCTCCCCAATAATCTGTACTACATGTCCCTACTTTTTACATTTTCCCAATAATCTGTACTAAAATTACCAAAAAATCTATAGTACATATCCCCACTTTGTACATTTCCCCAATAATCTGTACTACATAGCCCTACTATCTGCATTTCTTCAATAATCTGTACTACATGTCCCTACATTCTTAATTTCTCTAATAATCTATAGTACATATCCCTACGTTCTACATTTCCCCAATAATCTGTACTACATGTCCCTACGTTCTACATTTTCCCAATAATCTGTACTACATGTCCCTACGTTCTACATTTCTCCAATAATCTATAGTACATATCCCTACGTTCTACATTTCCCCAATAATCTGTACTACATGTCCCTACATTCTACATTTCTCCAATAATCTACTACATGTCCCTACTTTCTACATTTTCTCATTAATCTGTACTACATGTCCCTGCAATCAACATTTCCCAAATAATCTATAGGTCATATCCCTACGTTCTGCATTTACCAAATAATCTATAGTACATATCCCTACTTTGTAAATTTCCCCAATAATCTGTACTACATGTCCCTACTTTCTACAGTACATTTCCCCAATAATCTGTGCTACATTCCCCAATAATCTGTACTACATGTCCTTGTGTTCTACATTTCCCCAATAATCTGTACTACATGTCCCTATGTTATACATTTACCCAATAATCTGTACTACATGTCCCTACATTTCCCCAATAATATGTACTACATTTCCCTACGTTCTACATTTCCCCAATAATCTGTACTACATGTCCCTACATTCTACATTTCTCCAATAATCTACTACATGTCCCTACTTTCTACATTTTCCCAACAATCTGTACTACATGTCCCTACATTCTACAATTCTCCAATAATCTACTACATGTCCCTACTTTCTACATTTTCCTAATAATCTGTACTACACACCCCTACATTCTACATTTCCCCAATAATCTACATGTCCCTACTTTCTACATTTTCCCAATAATCTGTACTACATGTCTCTACGTTCTACATTTCCACAATAACCTGTACTACATTTCCCTACATTCTACATTTCTCCAATAATCTGTACTACATGTCCCTACAGTCTACATTTCCCCAATAATCTGTACTACATGTCCCTACATTCTACATTTCCCCAATAATCTACTACATGTCCCTACTTTCTACATTTTCACAATAATATGTACTACATGTCCCTACTTTCTACATTTTCACCATAATCGGTACTACATGTCCCTACTTTCTACATTTCCCCAATAATCTATACTGCATGTCCCTACGTTCTACATTTCCCCAATAATCTGTACTATATATCCTTAAATTCTACATTTCCCCAATAATCTGTACTACATGTCGCTACGTTTTACATTTCCCCAATAATCTTTACTACATGTCCTTACGTTCTACATTTCCCCAATAATCTATAGTATATATCCGTACGTTCTGCATTTACCAAATAATGTATAGTACATATCCCTACTTTGAATATTTCCCCAATAATCTGTTCTACATGTCCCTACATTCTACATTTCTCCAATAATCTGTACTACATGTCTCTACATTCTATATTTCCCCAATAATCTGTACTACATGTCCCTACATTCTATATTTCCCCAATAATCTGTACTACATGTCCCTACATTCTGTATTTCCCCAATAATCTGTACTACATGTCCCTACGTTCTACATTTCCCCAATAATCTGTACTACATGTCCCTACATTCTACATTTCCCCAATAATCTGTACTACATGTCCCTACATTTCCCCAATAATCTGTACTACATGTCCCTACGTTCTACATTTCCCCAATAATCTGTACTACATATCCTTACGTTCTACATTTCCCCAGTCTGTACTACATATCCCTACATTCTACATTTCCCCAATAATCTATAGTACATTTCCCTACGTTCTACATTTCCCCAATAATCTATAGTACATGTCCCTACGTTTTACATTTCCCCAATAATCTATAGTACATATCCCTATGTTCTACATTTCCCCAATAATCTATAGTACACATTCCTACGTTCTACATTTCCCCAATAATCTATAGTACATATCCCTACGTTCTACATTTCCCCAATAATCTATAATACACATTCCTACATTCTACATGTCCCCATCTCTGCTACATGTTCTTGTGTTCTAGATTTTTTCATATACACATTGTCCGCTTGTTTACTTACAACAATCCAGTTAATTAAAATAATGCCTTAAATGGAAACAGAATACATTGTTATGTTTCGGTATAGACAAATCCGCATATACATCAACCAAATGGTTAATAAATAAAATGCTATATCTTTAGGTTTCCTTTTTGACAGAATAACATTTTTTTTTTATAAAAAGACCGCGTACATGTATTTTATACAGCTAGAAATGGTCGGTGATACATATTTCAAAACAATTGGTACCAGATGTTTTACGAAAGTCGAGCAGTCAAAAAGATTACAATATTGTTTTTTTATTATAAAGTGAAGTATGTTAATGCTCGCTGTCAGCAGGAGTGATGCTATTATGTCTGTGTTTCATTAAATATTAGTTTGTGTTGTTACATTGTGTGGCCAGCCATTAGTAACAACTGACATAAGAAATCATTTTTATTTTCTTTTTATATTGAGAACTAGGAGAAAGATTATCATATGTGTGGCCGTGATACAGCAACCAGCTATGTACTGAGAGACCAGCCGCTGATTTAAAGTGGATGCATCAATACTAATAAATATATATATATATGTGTGTGTATATGTATGTGTGTGTGTGTGTGTATATATGTATATATATATATATATATATATATATATATAATGATGTATTTAATCTAGAGATGAGCGGGTTCGGTTTTACTCGGTTCTCAAAACGGCATTTTATTGGCTCACGGATGTTACGTGTTTTGGATAGCCAATAAGAAAAATCTGGATAATACCGAACTGGCGTTAATTCTGGCGTTTTTATTTTTTATCATCTAATTGTATTCTTTCTCTTTATTCCATTCTGAATTCCTTTTCTGGTATTGATGAAATACTCCATGTGGAGTCCTTTATCCACATTGCAAGTCTCCAGTGCGAGCCTACACCTACAGTAGAAGCTATCACTCAATTAAAAAAAAAAAAAAACTACATAAGGACCCCTCCCTTTCATGTAAATATTTCAGCTCTCGCCAGAAAATATTGCTTCTTTTACCTTCATTCTTTTCCTAAATAAATGATGAGTGATGTTTCATTGGGACGTGCCACTTACGTCTGTTTTTTTTTAAATTACATTTACTGAGCTCATAGGAAAATATATGTGTGTCCTACGGAATGGCATCCTGTCTAAGACACACCCAGCCAAGTAATGTGTGTGGGCCGGACAGCTCTACATATCAGATGGTGCACGTATCCTTCCACTATGCTGATATCCACACTTTGTCCACTCAACGCAAGTTTCCTAGTGAATAAAGTTGCATTTGTAAGAAAGTAGTTGAGTATCTGTATCAGCGAGCGTGTATACTGTGATATTGCATAATTTTATTACGGTATATTAGCCTTACTGACACATGGCAACGTAATATAGAGAATTATCTCCCTTCTTATGTGGAAGCCTTCTACTGAGATGTGACATACAGATCGCTGGGTATTTGCGTTAAGTGTAACACCTGTTGCAAAAGTTGTATCCAGCATTGTAATGTACACACAGATTTTTTATATATATATATATATATATATATATATATATATATTATTACTAAAGTAATGCTTTTACCTTTTAGAATATAATTTTCTAAAATATGTATTACGGGAAATGGCAGATTAAAAGTGGAGGGGGCACCAGGTGCATCTTGCGTGATTGTGTTTTATTTGCTTCTTTGATTACTGGAATATTGTTTCAGCTTGTGTTGTAAAATATATTTTTTTATAAATATTTGTAATTGCACTTGATACGCTTAAATCTCTTGGTAGGTGATTATTGTGACACTAGGTGGCTCATCGCGCCCTACGGGCGCTCTTCACACCGTCGGAAGGGGCTCTGCCCCCTTAACCCTTGCACGCCATTTTTATTATATGGAGTATTACCAGCAATTATAATTTTGTGATTGCTTAAAAATTGCACAGACAAAGGGCGCGTGATGGTTAAGGGGGCCTTAGGCCGTTGCGATGGCATGAACATCGCACGCAGGGCATGATTAGTCACCTAGTAGGTGCTGTGGTTGGGGGAGTGGCGGGTGGGGTAGGGGGTGTTGAGGGTGGGGGAGGGGTGGATGGGGGGGTGCCGCGGTGGTGGGTGTTCCGCGGGCAGGGTAGGGAGTCCGAAGCGGCCGCGGTTTGGGAAGGAGCAGGTGCAAGGTTGCGGCGGATGGGTGAGGGGGTCCAAGGGTGCTGCGGGTGGTGCAGGTGCGGGGGTCTCGGGGGTGGGCACTGTATTTACACCATACCATTCACACAGGATAGACTATACACATACCCCATGCACACACTGGACACACGACACTACACACACACAACACTACACACACACACAGGGCTGTCTTAACAGCAGTGTGTGCCCCTGGGCACAGCAATGCATTGGGCCCCCTACCCATCCTCCAGCGGTAGGGGTGGGGGGTGCCCTCAGCGGCAGCTTTGATGTCCCGCGGGTGGTAGGGGATGTTTTATCTTCCGCTCAGCATGTAGGACCTGGAACAGTAATTTCTGCTAATTACTCCTTTACTGCACAGATGGGGCTAAACTGTAGAAGGGGGCATTGGACTGAATGAAGGGGCCCTGGTACATGACTTCCAGGGTGGTAGGGGGGATGTAATACGTAGGTGAGGGGTGGATAGTGGAGTGGGCTTAATATTCATCATTTTCAGGTGGGAGGGCAGCTTGCTTGACTGCAGATATCTCAAGTTCCTGAAAATATATTTCTTAGCTTTGAATGGGATAAAATCTAGAGAGTCTCACCTTTCAGAAGGTTCTGGGGACTTGGGGATCAGAGCTCAGGAGCCAGAGCAATTCACCAACGAAAATATAAAACTGCATACCAGGAGTGTGGAGCTGGAGTAGGGACCAGCTGCTTGAAGGGTGATATCTCTGGTTCTGGGCATAGTAGAGACAAGAAGCCAGTGTCCACCAAAAGGGGAGAGTCACAGCTTTTGGCTTATACCCTCAGAAAAACTCTAAGTCAGGCAATACCCAAGATATTAAACTGGGAAGAGCAATTAACAGGCTTGGTTAGGGACCACTGCTTTCAAGTCAGATATCTCCGGTTCCCCAGGGCCGATTTTAAAAAATCTGGTACCCCTGGAAAGAGGGGACCCTCAGCTATCAGTCTAGGGCCCTTATACTCCTGGGGCCCTTGGGCAAGAGTCCATTGAGCCCATACGAAAAGACGGCCCTGCACACACACACAATCTGCTGGAGCTGCAGCAGCAGTGCTGTAGTAGAGTGTGCGTGGTGGGCTTGGTGGAGGGCTGGGTGGAGTGTTTCTGGCTGTGGAGAAGAGGGTGGGGTGGTTGGTGAGGGGGTCAGGTGTGTTGGTGGGACTGTAGCATGTGCGGGCACTTGTGCGCTAGCTGCCTACCTGTTGTAATGATTTGGCTGCTAAGAGAGGGCGCTCCGGCTCTGCAGCAATGTGCCGTGAGCCGTCCTGTGTCAGTTCAGGCCGCGAGAGCGATAGGGGAGTGTGTTGTGGGTCTGGCGCTCGTGTCCCGCTCGTGTTCCCGGCGGTGTGGTGTACTGTAAAGGAGGATGGTGTGACAGACGGAGCGGGCTCCATCCGAACAGCAAGGGGGATCGGTGAGTGGGTGTTCCGTGTGCCGCCACACTGAACATCTTATAGGCCACCTGGCTGCCAGCATGAACTCCCCCCCCACGTGATACATGCGGGTGCGTTGCCTGGCGTGGGGTGTGCTACCGTGGAGAAGGTGCGGCTGCTGCTTCAAAGTACCCACGTGTACCTGAATGTGCTGCTGGCTTTGTAGCTTTGTATCTCCGTCCAGATGCAGGTGACTCCACCCAGGTTTGTGACTCCGCCCAGCGTTACGGCCAGCACAGAGTCACAGACTTGGGCTAATATATAGGAGATAATCTATTGGTAGGTGATTATTGTGACATAATCTATTTGTAGGTGATTATTGTGACATAATCTATTTGTAGGTGATTATTGTGACATAATCTATTGGCAGGTGATTATTGTGACATAATCAATTTGTAGGTGATTATTGTGACATAATCTATTGGTAGGTGATTATTGCGACAATCAATTTGTAGGTGATTATTGTGACATAATCTATTGGTAGGTGATTATTGCAACATAATCTATTTGTAGGTGATTATTGTGACATAATCTATTGGTAGGTGATTATTGCGACATATGGTAGGTGATTATTGTGACATAATCTATTGGTAGGTGATTATTGCGACATAATCTATTGGTAGGTGATTATCGCTACAGTAAGTATATGTCACGTCAGCGCTGTTAGACAACTTGACAATGCAATGTAGCTGTTTTTTCCACCTAAACATATTCTGTTTTACCAACTTCTGCTCCTGGCATAATGCGATGCCTTCAGCACAAACTAACTCCTTGACGTGTAAAATTTTTATACCAGTTAATGAGATTTATGCATAGATATCAGTGGTATGAATAAATCTGAATATATGCAAATTAGCTGTCAGCCTAACTTCATTTGCATTAAAAGTTTATAAGAAATTGCTACTTTGTACCTCGTTACAGTTTTCGCCATTAGAGCAGGTTTGTTACAAAAGGACAGAATTTATTTTCTTTAGTTACCCGCTCACACCTTATATACCCCAAACAGTGGGCGGGACATGCCTGCCTGCCCTTAATGGGGGGGATACTTTAGCCAGCAAAGCTTAGGGACAATAAAATAAGCAATTATGGTTAGAAATGCAAGTCTTCCTTAACCTATCGATAGCCAGATCATCCATTATTCAACCAAGGCCATCGCTCTCTGGGGTTACCCTAAACTGTTTATATATATATATATATATATATATATATATACTTATTTATTTATTGTTAACAAACGGTGGTGTAAGGGGTCCCCAAACCAGTGTGTTGCATAGGGCCCCGTAAGCCAATTTAAAACAGTCACTTTCTACAGTTTTGTAGCAAAAATGTGTCTTACACCTGTTGCAGTGTATGGCATGAAATGTGTGCTGATGTAAGAACTGTTGGGTCTTTTTTCTCCCTGTTATTTAATAACTAACATAATTACCTGGCTTTATTCCGGCTCGGACCCAGGACACAGAGCGCAGGTTGAAGCCAGGGTGACATGTCAGACATGGGTGTCAACCCTGGTTATTCCAAGGTCGTCACCATTTACACTGGACCAGAGTCTTCCGTTATTCAGTTGGCACTTGGAGATGATGTCATCTCCATGCTACTGTTTCCGGCCAATCAAGTTCTTTTAGGCATGACCTGGGTCACCAAGACTGTGGTCGAAATTTTCAGAACTGAGCCAGATCGTCTACCCGGGTTGCAAATGTTTGGGAAAAACCCTGATAGTGAGCATTGTCGTGGGACCGGGACTGCCAACCTGGGTAGACCCTTTCAGACATAAGCCGGACCGGGGTCAATGCGCGGTCTCGTACAAAAACCCAGGTTTTAGGATTTTGTCCGAAAGGGGTATAGATGGTTTGGGTCTACTACGGTATGCCGGCGCCCAGCATACCCCGCAGTCAGCATATCAAGTGCCACCCGTTGGTTTATTCGGTTTAGAAGATGATCTGTACTCTTACTAAAACATACAACTGTAGTTGTAATCACTGTCATACAGGTATCTATCGAACGATCTATTCTGTAGATTTAAATCAGAATTTCTCCCCACAGAAGTGTGTCAGAGTTGTAGATTAAAACTTAGTCACAGTTTAATAAAAATAAAGAAAATAAATTGTTGACTGAAAAATACAGAACAGTCAGGATTGTTTGATGGTACCAAACGCCTACAGGGAAATGACTCAGAGATTAAAAACTGTTTTAACTTTATCTATACGTATTTTTTTTTTTTTGCAAAACATATTAGTGGAGTCAAATCGATACTGTTAGTTAAACATTTTTTATCTTGTTTAGTTTTTGAGAAGTGTTTCCACAACATTGCCAGGAAAAACCTATAATCGTAAAAGAAGGGCAAAAGCAGAAGTGTTATCCCCCCCCCCCCCATGTACTGTAGATGCTGCAACATTACTTTCTTGATCTAATAAATGCATATGTATAAAAAGTCAATATACAATAAGGAAAATAAATGACAAACCTATACATTTGCATAATACATAATAGACTTTTTGTACTACAATTCCATCAAAGCCACATCTTATGGACACATGAAGACTGTATTACCTGGTCAAGGAGATAGATATTTTAGAGAAAGCTATATTAATATATATATATATATATATATATATATATATATATATATATATATAATTCCAAATTAGGGGAGCACTCACCAGTCTTCAAGTAGAAAAAAGTTTATTCAAACCATTAACAGCACATAGTTTAAACTATTTGCTGTTGATGGTTTGAATAAACTTTTTTCTACTTGAAGGCTGGTGAGTGCTCCCCTAATTTGGAATTGTATTGGAGTGGAAATTTTCTACCTCATTGGATGTCACCCCAGCACTGTTTATATTCAAACGTGAGTGTGGACCCTTTATCTTATATATATATATATATATATATATATATATATATATATACTGTATTATGGAGACTGCAGCTTTCCATTAACTTATACATTGCTCATATTATGGGTTTTTTTTGTGGGCATTGACCAGAGATTGATCTGTCATTAGGAAATGGTAACTATTAATATGTATCACTGCATATTGTAAATAATTATGTAACGCAACTATTTTACCATGACGGGCTCCTTTGGGTGTTCCAGTGAAACCCCCTTGTCTGTAGTGATGATTTTCCTTCCACCTGCAACTTAATGCGGCTGACAGTAGCAGGAAGCACAGTCATGGATAACATCTGCACATGTGCTTAGTGCAGAGGTTCCCAAACTGTGTGCCGTGGCTCCCTGGGGTGCCTTGGGACACTAGCAGGGGTGCCCTGGGTTGGTGGTCCAGGACCAACTCAAATTATTCATTGTCAATATAATAGGCAAAACCAGTGTTGGTGGCTGCCAGTCATAACATATGTGGCCCAACAGAAGCAAATCTTGTCCCTTACCACACAACTGACCCTAAGGATGACATATAAACGCGATCTACTTAATGTAATATTTATTTCTAAATTTCTCAATAAGAAATTTTTGGCCTAGGGGTGCCGTGAAAAAAATTCTGATATTCTAGGGCGCCGTGATTCAAAAAAGTTTGGAAACCACTGGCTTAGTGGTTGGGCTAAATGAGGATTCAGCAAAGCCTCTCCTTCGCTACTCCACATGGATGGGTAAAACCAATGCCATTTGGAGAAGGGGACTTAGTTCGCCATCACCATATAGGTCTATGGGGTCAGGGCAAAGGCACTTCTAAAAAGGAGGAGGCCCATGTGCAGTCTCTTTCTGGGCCTCCTCCACTCTTGCCGACAGTGTTGTAGACTCTGGATGCTCGGATCGGTAGGGGACCCTAGCCGAGTCCCATAGTCTAGTGTGCATGCACAGGTCTGTGGTAAAATGGCGCAGCAGACATTTTCCCAGAGATTTTCTTACTGCGCATGTGCAAAAAGCTGGGAAAATGGCCGCTGTTCAATTTTCCTGGTGATTCCTGCTGCCGATGTGGGACTACAGAGGGTAAAAATAAAAAAAATAGGTGCAGGGTGTGCAGTGGGAGCCCATGTGCACCACACACACTTCACCCATTATAAATACACCACTGGCCAGGGGTAAGTGTCACAAGAATGGTTACCAGCATAGAAATCTGTGATTTCTGTGCGGTCAACAAATGGTTTAAAGCGGTGGCACAGCTGTTTGTGCCTGAGTTTAGTCTAAAACATGCTTAATAAATAGTCCTCCTAAACTAGGCCTTGACAAAGGTATCTAAACGTTAAGAAACAGAATTCAAAAATTGTTACCCCCCTCCGACGTTGGGATCTTCAATGTCAAGATGCCGGTGCTGGTCATGTGACCACTGGCATCCTGACAACCAGGATACACACTGAATCCATAGGGACCAAGTGTCCAGCATAAGAAATATTGCATTATACAACACAATATATATATCACATATGATGCCCCCACACCCTGATCTCTTTTCACACCAGGCGTTACTCTCCCACACCTCAACAGTGTTTTTGCCAAGGACGGCTATAGATAGAGCTGCCAGTCAGAGCCGGTCTCAGGTGCACATGTGGCATAGGATACTATCTCAGGTCACCAGCGTGCACTTTTTGTTTGCCATGACAACTGGTGTTTGTCCAGATGTGTACAGCTATCAATGATGTCATGGATTCCAACGCTACATTATACCACTTGTGCTGATAAATGATTGTGGGAGATGGTATTGAGAATGTAGCATTTTTTTTTTGGTACCCGAGGGCCACTCTCTGTTGGTGTTATGGACTTACACTGATTAATGAGATGCCGTACAATTAAAACGAGCTGCTGGGAATCTGTGTTCTGGGCCAGGTGTATACATAGTGCTGTAAAGCCTTCAATTGTACTTTCAATACAGTACTTGTTGTGGTAACGATGGGGGAGATGACGCAGTGTTTCTTATCATGGGGATGCTCATACATGCAGCTGTTTCACTGTAATATTCATAGAGCTTCTGGAACTGCACTAAACTCTGATACTGTGAAAAAAAACCTTGGACTGTATGGGTTATGTAGCACAGATGCTGCATGCTTACAGCGTTACACCCTGATGGACTGGAAGAATGTTTTCATACAGAAGCTGAATATATTAATGTGTGCTTCATCCGAACAATCGTAGGTCTACTTTGTTCATCGTTTTTTAATTTTTTTCATAAACAAAAATTGCAGGTTGATTGATTAATATCTCACATGTAGCCATCACAGTAACCTGTTCCAGCTGCCAGTGGATATTGGCATTTTGCAAATCTCATTATAAAGTCAAGGATCTCCTGATCTGACCTGACCTGCGTTCATTTATGATTAGTGATATGCTATCCTGAAGATGTTCATAAGATCTTCCTACCATGATACCTGCACAAATTGTACCTCTCAAGAGGTCATTATGGAGAGAGAGGGTGCTTCTTCTGGACACTGTAGGTGCTGTTTTAATGAAACATGTCTCTCCCATCAAATATCTTAGTTTACTGGTCTGCACGCACCTTCCTTAGAATTTACGGCTTCTGTTTACGTGTTTTTGTAATCAAGGTTTTCAATGTTTGCACTTGACTAGAGTGTGTAACTTCCCTGTAAATATTACTATGTCCCATGTACAGCGTAAAGGAGGGTACAGTCATATCCAAAGCTAGAGAGAATTAAATAAATAAACAATACTTCCTGCCACACAAGCCTTGGTAATGCAAAGAAGAAATCCAGAAAGGATAACGATGCATTTAGAAAAATTTGCCGGATGGTATGTTCAAGGCAAGAAATTTAAGTTCATGGCCAGACCAGCTACGTGGCACTACCAGCAAATGCCAGAAAGGGTGATGGCCTGATGTGTCGGTCTAGCCGTCTATATGGTTGGCCAACCAGGTCCACCTCCTGGCGCTCTGATCGGCCGCCATGCTTAGACAGGCTATGGTGTGCCCGCCCACCCCCACACCATGACTGGCAGCACACCTCCATGATGGTGAATATGCCCCATTTTTATTGTGTGTACACGGACGGGGTACCTGTGCATTTTTCAAGACCCAGACTGTTCCAGTCTTGGATTCTTGAAGGTTCCAAACCCCTTAAAATGCTTCACATGATTACCAGTTCTTCAGATACTTGGTGTTAAGTGGGGAGAGGGGTCAAAATTTGGAAAGAGAGAAAGTGGAGAAGTTGCCCAAAGTAACCAATTTATCTGGCACAGTCTTTGAAATGACAGATAGAAGCTGTTTGGTTGGGCAACTACTCCATTTTCTCTCCAAGGCTTGATATAGCTCCCCTTGTGTCTCTCCAGCTTTCTGAGTAAAAGATGAGTGTAAAGAACTAGCCACGACACTGACCTGGGGAATTGCTGCAGGTGTCGGAGGAGATGTTTGATAGTGAACCAACTGCCCTATATTTGAAACAATATTTTTGAGAGTTGTGACTACATATTTATTTTTTAACAGCTGTGGCAAATTCCCAGATCTTTGTTCATATTGCACTTGAATATTATCACTGGTCAAAACAGACACAAAAAAAACCCCTTGCACCTCGCCCTCAACCACCAACCACCCAGCACGCACCAACAAGCAACAGATTGATCTCATTAGATTCAATTTTTATTACAAAAGGAAAAACATACTAAAGAAATGACTAAGAATGCCAAAATATGATTTAATACTAAAAATTAACAAAAATTTGTATTGTCTTTGTCATAAAATTACTGTTCATACCATTTTTTAGTAATAAAGTAAATTACCACGTTTCAGAAATATACAGATAGAGTAACACCCAATTGGGACAAATTTAGACTCGCCCCTGATCCACCCAATAGTGCCGACTTTGACTGAAACTCCACCCTTTCAGGTTCCACCAGTCAGGACTTTGCCACCAAAATCTGACCAGGTGTGAGGTATAAAATAACCTGTCACCTCAGATTTTCCATGACATGTTGTAAATTAACTGCTTTGTCTTTGTACTCTGCATGCTCAACAAACGGGTTGGGTATGGGTGACCGGCTGTTGGGATACTTCCGGTCAACGTACCGATGCCGGGATCCCAATGTTTACATTGCCGGTGGGTGGTGAGTGCAACAAAGTCCCTTGCGGGCTCTCTGCGCTCGTCACAGGTTCTATTCCCACTCTGTGGGTGTTGTGGACACCTAAGAGTGGGAATAGCCCCTGTCAGTCGGCATGCTGACTGTCAGGCTTTCCACCGGGCTGGGTTTTGGCGTCGGTATAGTGACCGGCAGTCTCCCGACTGCCAGTCACATAACCGCATCCCCAACAAACTACTTACTAACTTCTATTACCCTTATACAGTATTTCTAAGTAAAGTCCGGAAGTACTAAGCATCGAATCCACGAGGCAGTACATCCCGCCACTTATCGGGTATATACTGGTGATAAAAAAGCTGGTAATGTATGTACCTAGAAATGTGCAAAGGACAGCTCTACCGGTAAGAGCTGTCCTTTGCGATAGAAGGACTTCCAAGATTTAGGACCCAGGAGTCCTTATGCCCATGCCCAGTGTGATGCGTCTGCCGCGACGGCGGGTGCTGGGAGGGATCCGATTGGATTTCTCTCAAAAGGAACATGAATTGAATTACATAGGGTTCTACTGAGTAGCACTATCTACCTATCTGAGTAGATACATATATTATATTGTAATACGCTACAGTGCATCAGTTTGTTATCCAGATAAACTTAGCTCTATTTATGTTATAGAAAGTAACAGCATAATGCAAAATAGACAAGAGAATTGCATCCACCAATAGTTCATTGATATTACTGTAATTGATTCACAGTTCTTATTAAATGAAGAATTGCAGTGAAGTACGGTAATAACATCCTGTTATTTCTGCAGATCTGCTATTGTCCTATTGACTTATATCTCTGCAGGCTTCTTAAATGAACTCAGTCTTGTCAACCTTTATGTAAATTCAGTGCTCCAAATGTGTCCTTGGTATTGATAATTGAGATTGCTGACCGTCAAAGCGAAACCAGTATTCCTAAATGCATGCCTGTAATTAGTTTAGCTAAGGTGCTTCTCTACTAATCCTTGCATCTGGATGGAAAAATAACCCTATCGAAATCTGGCTGTGCCCCAGGACGGATTTTTTTTCTTCTTTTTATACATTGTGAAACACTTGATGAATCAATTGCCCACTGAATGCCAAGAAAGTGCTCCAGTCTTCAGGCCAAAATTATGTCTGCACAAAGGTTTTTATTTGAAATATATCAGCGTACAATTACATCCATTGTATTCTTCTGGCAATAGTCTCTGTTTCTGCAGCACAGGCTTGTGTTAAATAAATTGGTAAAATTGGAATAAACCTTTTAAAATTGCTAGTTTATAATAAAGGTAATTTTCTGTGTAATAAAGAGAGTTTTCTTGATTTCTCCTTCAATTTTCCTGGTTGGGACATGCTTCTATATGCCGTATACAAATGAAACAGAGATTATTGCAGTGAATTCTGCACCGTGGCACAGAAACCTTTATGGAATTAACTTGAATTCCCCGAGCTATATACAAAGATTTCTTTGCTATAGTAATCCTATTTGCTTTCCATCATAGATTTAAGTAAATGTCATTTGATTTTCTATTTAGTATTGGTGTTATGCATGTCTATTTTCACTTGCTGGGTTTTCGCAATGTCCTGCAGTTAGTGGGCTTCATTATCTGTCCAGTCATGCTTAATAAATCTCTTCGGAGTCTTTCCCTGCCTTCTTCTGGAAAATCAACAATTGGCGGTGACATTCTTCAATAGGCCTGTGAGTGGGGCGGACGTTGTGGAGGAGGTGATGTCATGGAATCTATAGGGGCGAAATGAATTGAGTGGTGATGTTTGGCAGCTTTGGAACTTGTTAAGAAAAATAAAATAAAAAAAATCTAAATGAAACTATTTATCTTTTGGGAATCTGGCAAATCTCAAATCACTCACAAGATATAAACATTTGTATCCTTCGGGAAACGAGCGGTGAACACAAATGTACTGTAGGCTGAGCGCTATCAAAATGGGAAAATAATTACTCTGTGCAAGTACAAATACTTCTCCCGCCTATTGGGGAGTTCTGTTTAGACTGGGCGGTAAAAGGGTTAAAGGAGAGATGTCTCAAGTCTTGGACAGAGAGAACGTGGAGAAGTTGTTCACGTTCTGTAATTTCAGTGCTACATAAATGACAGTTAGAAGCTGATGGCTTACTTTGAGCAACTTGTACACTTTATCTCTCTGTAAGGCTTGGTACACCCCCCCCCTAAATATTATAATTCTTATGAATACATACTTGTAGCTCTATGCATATTAAAGCTGTGCATTAAAGTGTTCTTGTAATCATTGTATTGTTAAGGTTCTCCATTTTAAACCTATGAGATGGTCAAAATTAATCTAGGGACCCCTCTAGCCAACCACCACAACTTCCGAGATACATCCTTACAAAGATTAGGTAATCCTATCATTGGCCTAGAGAATTTTCAGTTGTGGATATTCTGAGAAAGGGCTTCCATAATTTTCAAACAGGAACTTCCAGACCACAAACGTCACCCTTTTGCCCATCAAAAAAAGGGAATCCATTCTAACAATGGAACACGGACACATACTATCCCTAATCTTTTGGCATGGTGGTGCACAATTAGTCGAGTATTGTTGCAATCCAATAGGTGTTGTTTTTTATCAGATGCAGTAATGCCTTTAGAATATTATTTTCAGAAACCTCTACATTCAGAAACCTCTACAGCTACTAACATTGTCCCCGTCCCTAAGAAAGGCTTAGCCAAGAGTTTGAATGAATATAGACCTATTGCTCTAACCTCACTGTTGATTAAATGTTTTGAGTGCTTAGTTTTGGGATACATCAAATCTTTCATCCCAGCAGGGTTTGATTCATTCCAATTTGCATACAGGAATAATCGCTGCATTGACGATGTGGTGAATACTGTTTTGAATTCCACTTTATCCCATCTAGGTGTGAATAAAAATTCTTATGTTAGGATTCTTTTTATAGATTTTAGTTCTGTGTTCAATACTGTTATCCCTGTGTCTTTGACGGCAAAGTTCTTTGATCTAGGCCTGAGCGGCTTCATTTGTAACTGGATATTAGATTTTCTATCTGGCAGACCGCAGGTGGTAAGATTGGGAGTGGTTGTTTCTGACGAGATGCTGAAGACGGGTGTCCCCCAGGGACTCCTGTATTCTTTGTTCACCCACGACTGCACAACGTCCTCTTACTCTGTAAAGGTCATTAAATTTGCTGATGACATAGCGGTTGTGGGGCTGATCTCTAACGATGATGAGACCCAGTATAGATATGAGATCGGCGAGTTAGTCACTTAGGGCTAATCATCATATTTTGACCGAATCTAAGACTAAAGAGTTGGTGGTTGATTTTAGAAGGAGAGTATCCATTAATAGCTTGGATGTTGAGGTTGTCGATTCATTCAGGTTCTTAGGTACTTTGGTTTCCTCGGACCTGACTTGGTCGGCAAAGTCACTGTGTTTAATGAAGAAAGCACAGCAGTGTTTCTTCTTTTTGGGGCGTCTGAAGGCTGCAGAGGTGAGCAAATTGAGTATGCTAAATTTTTATAGGTGCTAAATTGAGAGCATCTTGTCTTTTAGTATTATAGTATGGTATGGCAGCTGCACTGCAAGTGAGCGGAGTGCTTTGGAACGCACGGTAAGGACCGCCGGTAAGATTATTGGAGTGCGGTTGCCAACCATTCGTGATCTTTACGAATCTAGAGTTCGGAAGAGATCTAGAAATATTTCACTAGACTCTAGCCATCCTTTTCATAAAGTGTTTGACAAATTACCATCCTAAAAAATGCTTTAGGACTTTCAAGGCATGCACTGGACGCTTACAGTTTCCTTCCATCAGCAGTACGAATGTTGAATGTCTGAATTGTATATGCATGTTTTTTTATTGTTAGTGACGTTGCTATTTTACTGTAATTGCTGTATTTGCACAAAGGAATTTCATCTGTGAAACTTGTTTTTACCAATGACAATAAAACTGTATTGTTTTGTATCGTCCTTCACCTTGCTTTAGCATATTCCTTTTTGAAAGCTTAGACATACCTTTCTAAAGTCCGAAAATTGATATTGTAAAACATTTTTTTTAAATACATACTTACAATTTTACCCCAACTTTTACCTGCAACTTCTATTTCCTGTATGATTTTACTAATGTACCCCTACCTCTAGCTGTTTTTTTTTTTTTGGTGGGTAGCTCTATGCAGGCATTTTCTCAGGGTCTGCTGGTTCTCTAATAATGTAGTTTGTCACTTTAAATGATGGCTGATGGTGGGAGAGGGTGACCCTCATAAAATAATCCTGAACTGTCAGAGGAGTGTGAGCCCTAGATAAAACAGTTGCATGTAGCAGCCCTCCAGTTAGGGTTAAGGTTTAGCGGCGGTTCCTACTTATTTTAGGCCATTTCCCTTGCCCAGAGAGGCGTAGGTGATGAAAAACCGCTTGGTCCTGGCACCTGCGCGATGGATCTACCAACCTTTCCACCCCTGCGTCACACTGCGTGGGATGACGGGACAGTGCCCAAAAAGTGGGACTGCCCTGCCAAAACGGGTGGGGAAGGGGGGGGGGGGAGAGTAAATTTTTTAGGTCTTTTTATTTATTGATTATGAGTGCTGTTCCGATGTTTTTTTGCAATAGCTGCCGCTGTAGATGAGCTAAATTACACCCGTATCGAGTGGTTTGCCATACCACGGAGGGCCATTCCACACTGCATGAGTGAATGGGGCTGGCACAATGGCCGTTAACTCATTCTGCTATATAATATAGGGCTTGAAGCACGTAAAGTGAAATTTGCTGGTCAAAATTTGGCTTATAATGTAGACTAATGCTTTACGGATAGGTGTCACATTATTATGTTCCTTACTCCATTAGCCAGGCATGTGAATGGCATTTGCAACATAGTGAATGGCCATTCAAACTGACTGAGAAACGTAACAGTGAAAACAGCTGTAGCTCTAACAATAAAACCAGGAAAGAGGTTGTTTGATTTGGCCTGAAAACTTGGCTGGTTGATATCCCTAAATAATAGTTTGTAAGGTTATTCCTAAAGAAACTTTTGCTAATTTGGCTTTTTGCAAAAATAATATTGATGCTCATGTTTGATGTATATGCTCTTTTCTGTTTTTTATTTTTGCAGAGACGTAGAGGCTCCGGGGTTTTTTGTGCAAATTGCCTGACCACCAAGACATCACTTTGGCGAAAGAATGCGAACGGTGGATACGTCTGTAACGCCTGCGGCCTGTACCAAAAACTGCACTCGGTAGGCAGAGCAAATCTGTTTTTTCACTGCTAGTCTGACAAAAACTAGTAACATATTTTCCACAGCGGGTTGGGCCTGATATTCTGGTGTCTGGTCACATAATGACTGCGGTATCCCAATGGTTAAAATCAACAGGCGTCGGGTAAGTATGTTAACCCTCTCCCCTAACCCTCCCTTACCGCAGCCTAAACCTAGCACCCCCTCCCCCCCACCCACAGCCTAACCCTCACTGGTGGTGCCTAAACCTAACACCCCTTACCGCAGCCTAAACCTAACACCCCCCTGCCCCCCACCCTGCAGCCTAACCCTTTCCTGGTGGTGCCAAATCCTAAAACCCCTTACCACAGTCTAAACCTAACCTCCCCTCCCAGCCATAGCCTAACCCTCCACGGGGGTTGCTAAACCTAACACCCCTTACCGCAGCCTAAACCTAACACCCCCCCCCCACCACCACGCAGCGTAACCCTCCCTGGTGGTGCCTAAACCTAACACCCCTTACCACAGTCTAAACCTAACCTCCCCTCCCCCCCACCCCGCAGCCTAACCCTCACTGGTGGTGCCTAAACCTGACACCCCTTACCGCAGTCTAAACCTAACACCCTCCCTACCCCCCACCCCGCAGCCTAACACTTTCCTGGTGGTGCCTAAACCTAACACCCCTTACCGCAGCCTAAACCTAACACCCCCACCACGCAGCCTAACCCTCCCTGGTGGTGCCTAAACCTAACACCCCTTACCGCAGTCTAAACCTAACACCCCCCCTGCCCCCCCACCCCGCAGCCTAACCCTTTCCTGGTGGTGCCTAAACCTAACACCCCTTACCGCAGCCTAAACCTAACCTCCCCTCCCCCCCCACCACGCAGCCTAACACTCCCTGGTGGTACCCAAACCTAACACCCCTTACCACAGTCTAAACCTAACACCCCCCCGCCTCCCCCCACCCCGCAGCCTAACCCTAACCCTCCCTGGTGGTGCCTAAACCTAACACCCCTTACCGCAGTCTAAACCTAACCTCCCCTCCCCGCCGCAGCCTGTCCCTCCACAGGGGTTGCTAAACCTAACACCCCTTACCGCAGTCTAAACCTAACCTCCCCTCCCCGCCGCAGCCTGTCCCTCCACAGGGGTTGCTAAACCTAACACCCCTTACCGCAGCCTAAACCTAACACCCCCCCACCACCACCACCACGCAGCCTAACACTCCCTGGTGGTGCCTAAACCTAACACCCCTTACCACAGTCTAAACCTAACACCCCCCCCCCCCGCCTCCCCCCACCCCGCAGCCTAACCCTAACCCTCCCTGGTGGTGCCTAAACCCAACACCCTTTACCGCAGTCTAAACCTAACACCCCCCTCCCCCCCACCCCGCAACCTAACCCTCACTGGTGGTGCCTAAACCAAAAAAAACCCTTACCGCAGTCTAAACCTAACCTCCCCTCCCCGCCGCAGCCTGCTCCTCCACGGGGTTGCTAAACCTAACCCCTCCCACCCTCATACTAGACCCTAAATTTTAATATGTTCTTTAATACTAATTGTGTAGTGCTTCAAGTTTTACAAAACTCGTTTGTATTTAAAAATGTGCATGCTTTCATTAAAATTCCTTTTCTATATAAACACGTATACAAAAGTATTTTGACGGCATTTCTTTAATTTCTCCAAATGCTAAAATGTATTTACATTGCATAGTACTACAGGGCTCATTTATCAAAGAGTGATAAAACTCGCTGTGAATGATAAAACTTGTTACGTATGATAAATAGTACTCCAGTCAATCAGCTCTCAACTGTCATTTTTAAAACACAGGACAGGAGCTGATTGGCTGGAGCACCATTTTGCATACACAACAGGTTTATCACTCGTTGATAAATGGAGCCATTAATATATACCTAATTTACAACAAAAATGTGCATTTCACTTTTGAGCAATAATAGTCATCAATTATAAAATATACAACATTATGGTGGTCATTCCGAGTTGTTCGCTCGTTGCCAATTTTCGCTATGCTGCGATTTGTTGCTAAATGCGCATGGTATGCAGCGCGCATGCGCTTAGTTATTTAACTAATAACTTAGCAGTTTTGTTGTTGTCTCTGCGGCGCTTTTCAGTCGCACTGCTGATCGGTGAGTGATTGACAGGAAAGGGGCGTTTCTGGGTGGTAACTGAGCATTTTCCGGGAGTGTGCTAAAAAAGGCAGGCGTGTCAGGGAAAAACGCGGGAGTGTCTGGAGAAACGGGGGAGTGGCTGGCCGAACGCAGGGCATGTTTGTGATGTCAAACCAGGAACTAAACGGACCGAGCTGATCGCAATCTAGGAGTAGGTCTGGAACTACTCAGAAACCGCAAAGAGTTATTTAGTAGCAATTCTGCTAATCTTTCGTTCGCTATTCTGCTAAGCTAAGATACACTCCCAGAGGGCGGCGGACTAGCGTTTGCAATGCTGCTAAAAGCAGCTAGCGAGCGAACAACTCGGAATGACCACCTATGTTCTAAAGAGACTTTTGGTTAGAAAACAATAGACCTTTGAAATCTTTGCTTGCAACAACACAAGATCTTCCCTTTATTCTGAGGCCTTATTTAATCATACACTGTCTGGAGGTACATCTTTTAGAGCTATTTACTAACTTTGTTCAAAAGGTGCATACAGGGTTGTAAAGAGAAATCTTGGGCCCCGGTACAGCATTAGACAACTTTTAATCAATGTAACGTTATCAACAAATACTGTACATTGCACATTACAGTACTATTGTACAGTAGACTATTTTTAATGAAAAAAATTAACAGTATAAACACATACTATACATTGCACCTTATAGTATTGTACAGTAGACTACTTTTAATGAATAAATGTAACTCTTTCAACAAATACTGTACATTGCAATACTATTGTACAGTGAGAAGCGGCCATGTGACCGGTGCTCGGCATTCCGGCGGTCACCATGTTGACACTGGAATCCCGAGCGCTCAAAATGCCAGTCGACGGAATGCCGACCCACAGGGTCTACTCCGACTTCTGGGTGTCTACGACACCCATAGAGTGGGTATAGAACCGAGCCCACTGCGTGTCGAGCGCTCCCACCCCACCCCCCTTCCGCCAGCATTCTGCTACCGGGATCCCGGGGATGGTATTCTGACCGCTGGGATTCCGGCAGCCGGCAACTCTATCCCAACCCTGTACAGTAGATTATTTTTAATGAATATAAGTAATTTTATCAACAAATACATTGCAATACTGTTGTACAACAGAGTACTTTTAATTAATCAATGTAACTTTATCAACAAATACATTGCAATTCTGTTGTACAGTAGACTACTTTTAATTAATCAATGTAACTTTATCAACCCATACGTTGCACATTACAATACTGTTGTAGAGTAGACTACTTTTAATTAATCACTGTAATTTTATCAACAAATACATTGCAATACTGTTGTAGACTACTTTTAATTAATCAATGTAACGTTATCAACAAATACATTGCAATACTGTTGTACAGTAGACTACTTTTAATTAATCAATGTAACCTTATCAACAAATACATTGCAATACTGTTGTAGAGTAGACTACTTTTAATTAATCAATGTAACTTTATCAACAAATACATTGCAATACCGTTGTACTTTAGACTACTTATAATTAATCAATGTAACTTTATCAACCCATACGTTGCACATTACAATACTGTTGTACAGTAGACTACTTTTAATTAATCAATGTAACTTTATCAACAAATACATTGCAATACTGTTGTACAATAGACTACTTTTAATTAATCAATGTAACTTTATCAACAAATACATTACAATACCATTGTACAGTAGACTACTTATAATTAATCAATGTAACTTTATCAACCCATACGTTGCACATTACAATACTGTTGTACAGTAGACTACTTTTAATTAATCAATGTAACTTTATCAACAAATACATTGCAATACTGTTGTACAATAGACTACTTTTAATTAATCAATGTAACTTTATCAACAAATACATTGCAATACCGTTGTACAGTAGACTACTTATAATTAATCAATGTAACTTTATCAACCCATACGTTGCACATTACAATACTGTTGTACAGTAGACTACTTTTAATTAATCGCTGTCATTTTCTGCAGTGTTACTGTAACTATTGCCTTGCTGTTTCTTTATACAGTATAATAATACAGTACATATTGTAAACTTCTAAATTCCGCTGGAAAATAGTTCTGAAAGCCACTGGTGCCCTGAGTCCTGAGCTTATGGGCAATGAGATCCTTTCCTGCAACAGAATGCATTGTGAACCTCACCTGCAGTATTCATTAAACTTACGAAGGGGAGCAAATTCTCTAAATATAAACCAGCTATTGTTGTGCTTCCTCCTCGCTGCGCCATAGCACTGCTGCCATTTATCCTAAGACGTATTGGAACACAGCATGGTGTTTTTATTTCTAAACACTATTACTCTGGATGTTTTTCTCTCCTCTGTTGCTTATTCGTTGCCATCAGATTTTGTGTCAGTCATCTCGTATATCAGAGCAAAGGGACAAGTAAAATGAAACATTGCAGACCATGGAAACTGCCTTTATTTTTTCAGAAATTCCGCAAGATACTAGCACTGTAACAAGAAAAACTTGCACATAAAAATAATAAATAGGGGTCTATTTACTAAGCCTCAGGTGGAGATAAACTGGGCGGAGATTAAGGACCAGCCAATCACCTCCTAACTGTCATTTTTCAAACCCAGCCTGTGACATGACAGTTAGGAGCTGATCGGCTGGTACTTTACCTCCGTCTACTTTATCTCCATCCAAGGCTTAGTAAATAGACCCCAAAGTTACTAAAATTAAACATGTCTGTCACCCAGTGGTTTTATTATTTCATTCTAAGGACTAAATGTAATAGCCTTTGGTCTGCAGTAGGTTTGGGATTTTGGGGATCATTCCGAGTTGATCGCTAGCTGCATTTGTTCGCAGCGCAGCGATCAGGCTAAAAAACACCAGTTCTGCGCAATGCGCACGCGCGACGTACAGGCACAACGAACGATGCAGTTTTGCACTGGGTCTAGCGATGCATTTCAGTCGCACTGCTTGCCGCAGAGTGATTGACAGGAAGGGGGCGTTTCTGGGTGGCAACTGACCGATTTCAGGGAGTGCTTGGAAAAACGCAGGCGTGCCAGGGAAAACGCAGGCGTGGCTGGGCGAACGCAGGGCGGGTGTGTGACGTCAAATTTGGAACTGAATAGTCTGAAGTGATCGCAAGCGCTGAGTAGGTTTTGAGCTGCTCTGAAACTACACAAAAATTTTTTGCAGGCGCTCTGCGATCCTTTCGTTCGCACTTCTGCTAAGCTAAAATACACTCCCAGTGGGCGGCGGCATAGCGTTTGCACAGCTGCTAAAAACTGCTAGCGAGCGAACAACTCGGAATGACCCCCTTTGTGCGCGCTTGCCTGTTTGTTTTTTTAAAGCGGCAATCCTCTTCAATGCAAAACCAGGTTGGTTTGCCTTGTAAATGATTACCACTTTAAAAGTAAGGGCATGCTCACACAAAGTTCCGCACCAGCTCACAAGCTATTACATTTTGCTCTTAACCTTAATTTAAACCTAACTGTAGAAATAAAGATATTGGCAAAATGAGGTCACAACCTAATTTATTGATCGGCAGAAAAAAGCATTGTGAACCTCGGCCATAGCCTAATAAGTTTATTTAAATAAATGGAGTAGAAGCCCCCCAGTGCAAACAGGATTAGGCATTACCCCGACCCCTAAATTGGCCGAGTACTGGTCCCTCCCGGAGATTGAGGTCAGGTCCTCCCCTGAGGTAGTGACATATTCGCTGCTCTCAAAGAGAAGTGCTACCCAAACACTCATGCACCACAAGAGGCCACTGAGGAGCACTGCTTACCACCTAGCAGAGCCTTCCCTCTTGGAAGAAATGCAACAACAAAAAACAATCCAAGAAAATTTTGTTGGAGAAAGTTTGAGAAACTGTACGTGAATAGTTCAAGCATCTCTGCTTATTAAAAGATGGACCAACAGAAGCTTGATAGTAGTATTATTACTCATTTTATTTATAAGGTGCCACAAGTGTTTCGCAGCGCCATACATCCGGCACACATTAGAACAATACAGGGAACACAGAACAAAACATTACAGAAACAGAAAAACTAAAACAGATCACAGGTAACAATTAGAACCACAATCTCAGAACAAAATACAGCCAAGATGTAAGGAAGCAGAGGCGTAATCAGCGTACTATTACGGGAGAGCAGCTGTTGGAAGAGACAAACCATTATGTGCAAGAGGAGATGCGGGTATGGAGGGTCACTGAGTAGGAGAGAGCTGTAATAGAAGTCTGAGAGGAAAGGGCTGTGAGAATAAGAGGGAAGACAACCTTACTCCAAGGAGTTTACAATCTAGGGGGAAGGGGGAGACAGACAGGGGACTTGGGGCATGAGCAGGAAGCCTGATGGTGGAAAGTACGCAAGGCAGAGATGGCAGAGGTATGAGGCAGGAGGTAGGGAGAGCAGCCTCAAGACTAGGTTATGCGAATGGGTACGCTTTGATGAACAGGTGGGTTTTCAGTGCCGGGGAGAGTCTGTAAGAGCGAGGTAGCTCGTTCCATTGAACGGGGCGGCACAGGCAAAATCTTGGGTTCCATTGGCCAACTGGAGAGGGCGGGAGGGAGTACGTAGGGAGATGAGGTTGAAGATGTAGGGAGTAGTGGAATTAGAGAGGGTCTTGTACGTGAGGGTGAGGCATTTGAAGAGGATTCTGTAGGGGAAGGGGAGGGGCAGATGTGGAGCGGCGGTAGAGGAAGATAAGTCTACCTGCAGAGTTGAGAACAGAACAGATCGGAGTGGAGCGAGATGGGTGCGTGTGAGACCAGCGAGGAGAATGTTGCAATAGTCGAGCTGTGAGATGACCAGCGAGTGAATAATAACTTTGGTTGCAGTCTGGGAGAAGATTGGCCTGATTCGCGCGATGTTGGGTAGCTGGAACTGACAGTATTGAGTCAGAGTTTGGAAGTAGGGGGTGAAGGAGAGGGAGGAGTGAAGAGTGATGCCCAAGCACTTTTTGAGTTGGGGAACGGGGAGATGATGGTGTTGTCAACCATAAATAGAGTAATATAATCAGCTGCAAGCCAAACGCACTTCAATAAGAAAACATAGGCCCTCATTCCGAGTCGTTCGCTCGGTATTTTTCATCGCATCGCAATGAAAATCCGCTTAGTACGCATGCGCAATATTCGCACTGCGACTGCGCCAAGTAATTTAACAATGAAGATAGTATTTTTACTCACGGCTTTTTCATCGCTCCGGCGATCGTAATGTGATTGACAGGAAATGGGTGTTACTGGGCGGAAACACGGCGTTTTATGGGCGTGTGGTTGAAAACGCTACCGTTTCCGGAAAAAACGCAGGAGTTGCCGGAGAAACGGGGGAGTGTCTGAGCGAACGATGGGTGTGTTTGTGACGTCAAACCAGGAACGACAAGCACTGAACTGATCGCACAGGCAGAGTAAGGTTGAAGTTACTCAGAAACTGCTCAGTAGTTTGTAATCGCAATATTGCGATTACATCGGTCGCAATTTTAAGAAGCTAAGATACACTCCCAGTAGGCGTAGGCTTAGCGTGTGTAACTCTGCTAAATTCGCCTTGCGACCGATCAACTCGGAATGAGGGCCATAAACCTTTCTTTTGCATATTACAAAACTTGTTGTTAGATTTGCAGAAGTTGTCAGTATGCACTGCCGTATATCTGTCAATCCCTGGTAGCAGCGCTGTAATCTGCAAACTTGCTTCTGCACTCTCTTACGGTCTTCCACAACACACTCAAAACAGCCATCTATATGATGCATCTATATGATGCATTTCTTTGTATTTCTTTTCCATGAGAGCACAGAATACAGCGGATCACACTCTGAGAGACATTAAGAGGTTAATTTACGAAGAACCGCGTTTTGCCAAATATTAAATGCGGTAGTGATCAATCGGACATGGGAGTATTTTTCAAAATCAAATGCGGGTATTTGCTGTGAGACCATGTTTTCTGTGTCCGTGTTTTCCGATGGTGTATGCAGTCTTGTTTGGCGAGTGCAACAAACCTCTTGCGGGCTCGCTGCGGTTGTCGCAGGTTCTATTCCCGCTCTATGGGTGTTTGTGGACACCCACGAATGGAAATAGCCCCTGCTAGTCGGCATGCCGACTGTCGGGATTCTAAGGGGGCAGGATGTAGGGGGAGGTATTGTGACCAGCTGTCTCCTGACCACGAGTCACATAACTACACCTTGCATGTATGTATTATTTATTTATTACCAGTTTATTACCAGTTATTTATATAGCGCAAACATATTCTGCAGCGCTTTACATTAAACTTATACTGTCATGGCGTGTGTCTTGTCTTTATTGTAATATTTCTTTTACATGGGGACTACAGGTACCAGTGGGCCCTTAAAGCCCCACATGGTGATACTTGTGGTTCTGTAAGTACCAGCATGTGAGGGAGGCCTGCTGAGACCTGTAGTCCTCCCCCTGTAAAAGACAATATTTTTACTGAATGCTAGCAACAGTGTGTTTGTATTTGTGTGTGTGTGTGTGTGTGTGTGTGTGTGTGTGTGTGTGTGTGTGTATATATATATATATATATATATATATATATGTATATAGGAAAACAGTTAGCCGGCATTCTCAGGACTTTATCACAGAATCACAGGCAGCAGAGCCCCCGGATTAACAGCCTGGTTAATCCGGGGGTCCTGCTGCCTGTGATTCTGTGATAATGTCCTGAGAATGCCGCCTAATTGTTTTCCTGTATCCTGCATTCCTATGCTTTGGATGGCACCAGGCACCTTTCCTTTCTAAGGTAATTCTGGAGTGCCGAACGCCTGCTTATATATATATATATATATATATATATAATCTCCAAAGGGTGATATTTGGCGCATAGAAAACCTTCCTCCAGACAGTTGGTTGGGTTAATAGCGTATAGGTTTAATTCAGAGCACTTTCCCTTTAATTCCCAGGGTGGCTGCCTATTTTTCCAAATGGCCCGCTGTTCAGTCAGGTCTTCTTAAAATCTACAAAAACAAAATGAAAAAAGGCACCTCCTAGTGCAATACTGATAGTATGATCAACCTCCACCAATAACACCCTATAAGTGGGAGGTGTACCATAATCAGTGGTCTTAAACCACCTTAAAGCAGCGTGTATAGATCCAATACTTTTCCCCGATTCTGATAATTAATTTTCTGGGTACAGTGGTCACTCAGATGTCCCAAGGCTCAATTCTCATAATCGCCCAGATGCAAAAAAATGAGAAGCAAAACGACCATAGTGTAGTAAAGTTTAAAAAACACACATATTTATTTGGTATAACACATAAAGTAAGTAGTTGCCCGTACCATATACATATAAAAGAATAAAAACAGCTTATCTGATATCAAATATGTCAGTCCATCGGTCTGTCACTCAACGCGTTTCGTCCGTTGCTTACTGCAGGACTTCCTCAGGAGTGTGTACAGAAAGGCCCCCTAGGACCTCTATTTATACCCCTCTTAATGGGGAAGATTGCTTCAAAATGCTTTATATATAACCTTTAATAGCCTTTAAGGGTACTTGCCAGGGTGCACTCCCATGGGCTAGTCAGCCCCACATACCAACATGTACAGCAAGGTGGCACTCCTGGACTTCATTCAATTGGAAAAAGGTGCTTTTATTTGCCATGTTTATATATAAATATGATACTGGCAGGCTTGTAAAACTCCATATACCAGGCACAGCTCACAAAGCGTTATTTTTGGAGACTTGTAGGGTGTGATTGTTACATTAATAGTAAACTTGTCAGGTGTAGAGTTCATTGCTTGCATCTTTTAGGAACTAATTAGAAGCTGATCGGCTGGTCTATGTAAAAGCCTGTCTGTCCAGATTGCAGAAGTTTCTCAACCTTCTATCTCTTTCTCTGTTAATCATTATTTCATAGGTGTAATGTATAATTAGAACATCACTAAGCATAAAAATGCACATAGACTTATACAGAAGAGCTACTAAAACCATATTGAGAAGTTCCAGAAACGTTCTCTCTCCCCGACCTCCCACACACTAGATCATCACCTCCACTCTTTCTCTGTCCTCCATTTTTTTTGCTTACTCCCTCCTCTAACTTCTGATCCTTCTTCTCTATCCCGCCTTCCCACACCCCTACCTTCCCTTCTCCCAGACTTTATTTTTCCTCTCTCTATCTCCACCCCTCATCCATATACAGTATGTCTATATCTTTCTCACACTGGGGTGAAGCATAAGTAATGACTTCATCTTTATGCTGGATCATGTCGGCCATTTTCTTGTAGCACACAACCTTCTGGTAAATAATAAACTTAATTTACCAGGAGAAGGTCGTTACAAGAAAATTGTAGCTGACTTCCACCACAACAATGGTCTCTGTGGAACTTGTTTGAGTTTCCTGCATTCTTGTGAGTTTCCTCTGATTTTGCTGGTGTCTTACCATAGTTAATAAAACATTTTCTCGTAGGTGACGAGGCCTTTAATTAATTGTCCCTACAATGTGTATGAGAATTTGTGTTCCTGTGGTGGGGAATTAGTCTGTAAACTCCCTTGACTTATATGAATGAATTAATGTTGTAACTGGAAAGCATGGCGTCAAATATTGTCAATATATTTGTCAGACTCTCCACCTCTCTACAAAACTTCAAACACGCTCACTTGTCCTACTTCTTCATCAAACCCAACCATCTCTCATCCTACAAAGAAAGATTAATAGAGGACTGATGCGCCTCTGAGAGCTGCGGTGGGGAAGTCTACAGGACGTCACTCAACGACCATAGCGTAATAGATAAGAAAAAATTTAGATATCCCTTCTGCGCTCATCAAATCTCAGGAAATTGGTATGGAGTGAAAAAAATCTGTGTACAACGTCAAAAGTCTATCTGTCCAAAATCTTTGAAACATTTCCAATATGTTCTCTCCTTTTCTCAAGTGGTATTCTTATTATAACATGATGAGAGGTGGTAAAGTACGTATCATACTTATGTGACAACGTGATGTAATCCTCACATAAAGGTATCTTTATTTGCTGTAGTCCTTGATCGAAGGTCTAACTTTCCTTCTGTAGGCGAAAGATGGTTGACTCTTCTCAGAAATAAAAACAGAAGGGGGGGTAGACAGGACGACGACCAATGGTGTAGTATGTATGTATCGCTGATGTGAATCTATACGTTCTTGCTCCCCATTCCTGTCTTAGAACAGTAATGTGCGTACCATACTCACATCCATACAGGAAAGTGAACACATATAAAGGTATCTTTAGCCCGGCTACGATGCAATATTCTCAATCTCGTATCCCCCAACCGAGGTCACCAGACATGTTGTAGAAATAGAATCAAAATTACATATAATGGGCGTACCTCACTCACACTGGAATGCGTGGAGCTCCGTACATAAAGGTATCTTTCAGAGAGTCCCAGATCTTCTTTATTTCAATCCGTACCTCTGTTCCTCAAATCATGCAGCCCAAGTTAAGTACACAAATTGTCCTGGCCCTCACATTAGTTTCGACTAATGTCTTTTTCAAGGAGAGAGGAGGGGGAGCAAGAACGTATAGATTCACATCAGCGATACATACATATTACACAATTGGTCATCCTCCTGTCTCCCTCCCTTCTGTTTTTATTTCTGAGGAGAAGAGTCAACCATCTTTCGCCTAAAGAAGGAAAGTTAGACCTTCGATCAAGGACTACAGCAATTAAAGATACCTTTACGTGAGGATTACATCACATTGTCAGGTGAGTATGGTACGCACTTTACCACGTCTCATCATTTCAAAGATTTTGGACAAATAGACTTTTCACGTTGTACACAGATTTTTTCACTCCATACCAATTTCCAGAGATTTGATGAGCGCAGAAGGGATATCTACAGTTTTTTCTTATCCATCTCTCATCCTAACCCTCTGTCCCATGCTCACTGTCAACCCCATCGGTCACCCGTCTTTCAGCGCATCCCCTTTAGAATGTTGGCTCTCACAAGCAGGGCCCTCTTCCCTCGTGTTCTTTTCTTTCTCTTACTTATACTATCATCTTCTTCAATGATACCTAACCATTTGTTTTCACCACCCTGTTGCTTATTTGAGTGCTATGACCACTGATGCAGCAATGTCTATAAATTATGTACTGGTATTATAAGCAACTGACTTCTTTTGAGGTCCTTTGTTTTTGTAATTTGTTAGGCACTGCAGATTCCTTGTGGCACCATATAAATAAAGAATAATAATACGTGATACTGAAGTTGTGAACAATATTATTTAGTTGGAGAAAACCACTTTCAGAAGCCAGAATATTATATTTTGTTATTTTAAACTTCTATTGTAACACCGCTAATGAATACTTCTGGTTCCCTACTGACTTACATACTGCATGCTAGATTTTAGTATTTTGTTGAGCCTATAAAGCAGAATAATTCTAAAAGTTGGTGTATTTGGGGAAATAAAAAAGCTTTTGTAAACCGCAGCTGCCAATCTTATTTTATACAGTTTACAACATAAAAACAACATCTGATTAGTGGATATGGGTTGTAGTGCCTCTTCTACAAAGTTGTGCACCATTTCTAAGAAGTCACTTGAGAGGTAGAGTCGTTGCTCTCTCCAAAAATAATGGGGAAAACAGTTTGCGATAAAAAAAAAAAAAGTTAAAACTGCTATGGGATACGACAATCATTATGGGTTTCTCGTGTGTGTAAAATCTGTGCTTGTAAATTTAAATACTGCATCATAGTCATTTAATTCAATGATTATAGTCTTTTACCAGCGGGCATAAAGAGCCAATGTTGTTATTTTGTTTCCTTTCTAAGTATATATTTAACAACTCGTGCTCTTGGCAATTTATGTAATGGAGTATGTTTACTTGCACCTGAATTGAATATTACCATTAAACTAGACATTTTTGGTTTATATGATATGTGTTTTATGTTTTTTTATACAGACTCCCAGACCTTTAAACATCATTAAGCAGAACAATGGAGAGCAGATCATTAGGAGACGGACAAGGAAACGCCTTAACCCAGAAGCTCTTCAGACAGAACAGTTAAGCAAACATCAGAGAGGGAATAGCGATGAACAAACTAATGGAAGTCCTCTAGAGAGGAGGTCGGATGACCATTCAGTGGAAGGACACCAGAGAGAAGGTCAGCAAATTGGTATGAATAAATTTGATTCCCAACCTTCATTGACTAAAAGCCATTCTGCTCAGCAGACCATAATAGTCAGCCAAACTATGGATATCCACAAAAGGATGCAACCTTTGCACATACAGATTAAAAGTCCTCAGGAAAGCAGTGGAGATCCAGGAAACAGTTCATCTATTTCCGACGGCAAAGGCAGCTCAGAAAGAGGTAGTCCAATAGAAAAGTATATGAGACCTATTAAACACCCAAACTACTCTCCCCCAGGAAGTCCTATAGAAAAGTATCAATACCCACTCTTTGGACTTCCGTTTGTTCACAATGACTTCCAAAGTGAAGCTGACTGGCTGAGATTTTGGAGTAAATATAAGCTGTCCGTTCCTGGGAATCCTCACTACTTGAGTCATGTGCCTGGCCTACCAACCCCTTGCCCAAACTATGTGCCTTATCCCACCTTTAATCTGCCTGCTCAATATTCCACTGTTGGATCAGATAATGACATTCCTCTAGACTTGGCAATGAAGCATTCCAGACCTGGATCAGCATCCAGTGGGGCCTCAAAAGAAAAGACAAAGTCACCTTTGAGTTCGAAGAATGATGGTCCATTAAGTGTAGTGAAAACTGAGAAAGTGGAGAGAAGTACACAAGATGAACTCTCAACAAAATGTGTGCACTGTGGCATAGTCTTTTTGGATGAAGTTATGTATGCTCTACATATGAGCTGCCACGGGGAAAGCGGACCTTTTCAATGTAGTATATGCCAACATCTTTGCACGGACAAGTATGATTTCACGACTCATATTCAGAGAGGCCTACATAGGAACGTTGCACAAGCTGAAAAAAATGGAAAAACTAAAGAATAAAATTTAGCACTTAGCACAATAAATTAGAATTGGGTTTTCTGAATAGAAATTCAGTAGCTTGTAATCTATGACAATGTTTGCAATTTACTTATGGGGTGACGTGAGATTCTGATTCTCAGTTTCCACTTCTGACAAACACATGAACTGTTAACAGATTGTTATGGTCAATCCAACATGTACATACTACATGTAATTACCTAAAATGTTGCCCATTGAATCTGTCAAAATATAATGATTATTTGAGTAATCAAACATGGTGTTTGGTCTTTTACCCAATGTTGTAATGGAGTCAATATTCAAAGTAATGACCCCAAAAATGTTTTTCTATATTATCAAAGACCACCACAAAGTCTGTGTTCTAATTGAAAAAGCAATGGGCTGAGATTATTTTTAAATATCTTGGAATTATTTGGTCTTGTTGCGGGCACTTAATGTATTCCCTGACCATGTAAACTGACACATTGATAATTGAGAACAGACATAACTACTTTTCAAAGTTAAAAAATAAGGAAATATATATATAGTTCATAATATTTTTTTAATGTTGCCTTGGCTAGTTCCAAAAAGAGTGAGTGTTGGATCATCCATTAGTGCAACTCTACTGTTATTTTCATATAGAGTTACATTATCTTGAAAAAATTATAATGTGTACAAATGCCTCAAAAGTGGCTTAAAGTACAATATGATGTCGATTGCCTTTTGTTTCTCTAAGAACTAGAATGCAATAAAAGAGTAATTATCATACTAAATTTGTAGGTATTCATTAAGTGTAACACACACATCGCCATTGTGCCTCTCTACATTTCTGGAAATAGATTGAGTTGAAACTGACAACTCTATTAAACGATAACAATGCCTTCACCTCTCATCCACACCCTCATTTACAACAGTCACACTCCACAATAATAGCATGTGTCCCTTTTGACCACAAAAATTCCTGACTGTCCTTAAAAAATTAAAAAAGCTAAAAAAAACAACACACAAACATAGGATTGTTGAGTGCAGAAATAGATTACATGCCATTAGGCCCAAGACAAAATACTGGTTACCAGATAGGCAGCCTATCAGAGCTAGGGAGGCCAATCCTGGGATCGATACTAGTGGGATTTATACCAAAAAACGGACGGGATTTAATCGTGGGATTTACCTGCCCCATTGTTTAATGCCGGGCAGCATTGAGTGTCCTCAGGAGGTTCAGACGCTGCCCGGCTCCTCCTGCCCCCAGCAGTGCGTACTGCGCAGTGTGATGCCAGCCGCCCGTGCCACCCGGATCTCGACGCCCGCGAGCCCGTCTCCCACCCAGTATTAGTGTAGGCTGGGTTGGGGTGGGCGGGTCTTCAACTTAAATCCCGGGATTTATTTTTTTTCAATCTCAATACCCGGGATTGAAAAAAAGACCTGGGATTGGCCTCCCTAATCAGAGCCTACAGGCTGCTTGGCAGGAGATGTAGTTGCCAAATGGATGATCCAGTAATGCTTGCGGAAGGCAGGAAATGCAACACAGTCTTTGTTGTATGGTTTGGAGAAAGGCATATTATCCAATAGGATGAGTGGACAATTTCAGGTCTAGAGCAGGAATGGCTGGAATGTCACACTTTGCATGTTCTTGTTAAGAGGATTATACAGTATATGAAAGGAACACTCCTTAGCTTAAATGCTCAGGGAATAGCACTAAGACGTTGCATAAATGAAGGTGCTGATTTGCCAGCCATTAATCTTTTCTGTTATGGGTACTGTACTACTTAGCAATACAGCACTTCCATCTAGACAACACGTATGCATAGGTGTTACAAGCTACTGGATACGCTGTCAGATTGTCCTGTTTTTTTTTGTCATTAACAAAGTTGGGAAAACAAAAGTCTTATTTTTCTAGTAATTATTAATGTATTACATTTCAAATAATGGTGCCTGACATATAAAAATAATTATTTTTTATTATGTACATATGCAACAAAGATATTCCATCATGCATTAGAGCCATTTTGGCTCGGCCTCGCTGTTTACATTTGCAGATGTAGCAAATAAGGTAATGAAGCAACTCTTTCTATTGCAGTAGATAACCCTTCTTTGTGCTTTAAACTTATAATCTATTACATGAAATAAATATATTTGTTGGTAAAATGAGACGTAAAAAAAAAAAAGAAGGACATCTGAACTATTTTTATTTCTATTTAGGATAAAAGGGTAGCACTATTCATTCCAAGTAGATTTTGTGTTAGCTCACATTGGTATGCTTCAGAACATTTATCCACTTTATTGCTTTGTCTATGTTTCGTACGAAACATTTCCAAAATCCTGTTACTCGCTGTGTGAACTACAGAATAGGGTTTTTTTTGTTTATTGCATCTTTTAGTAGCAATGCACTTCAAAGTATGTTGTTCAGCGGTTTGTCCTTTTTTGGGATGGGTGAGGGTTAGTGGTGTTTAGAGGGAATCTTTATTTCCAGCTATACGGTTTCATAGCTTGGATTTCAAAGTGTATCTGATATAAAAAAAATTAACTTTACAGAGAATGAAGTCAATATGCCGTTGTGGTATTTGTTATTTGTAAACATTTTGTTTTTATCATTATTAAAAAAACAGAGCAAGATGCTTTTTTTAAATTTGTAAACAGGGGGCTTTGTGACAAACTTTATCATAATATACATGACATATTGAGATGTGATAAAATATTTACTTAACCCTGGAAATCTGTTTAAGCATTTCCAATACAAAAATTAAGGGCACTTTTATTTATGAAAATGTTTTGAACATTTGGTGCTTCTAAATTCAGGGACAGTAGGTTGGAGAAAAAATTAGCAAATTTGAATTATTTACCCTACAGAAAAAAATGGTTAATGTTATAACTCCCTTTATGCATGAAACAGAAATATCATAAATAGATGTTAAGTGCCAATATTTTTACAGAGAAACTGGTGATTTTTTTTTAATATATTTTTACAGTGCCACCACTACAATTTGGGGTAAATATTGTGTATACATCTGCCAATTGAAGTTGTTATGGCATGAAAAAAAATTATATTTGATAAAAAACCCTCTTTTTCTATTTGCTTTAACTTGAAAATACAGAAATATGTTATAGTTTCCCACCCATTTTCTGTAACATAAAGAAGGAGAAACGCACTTGGTGACTGCCATAAATATTTATTTATCTTTTTTTGTATTTACTCTTGCATCATATATTGTGGATGCTCCTTACACAAATGAGGAATTAATATTACCTCCAATTGAATTATTCTTTTTTTAATTGAATACTTTTACAAAGCCTGGCTACTGTCCAGTTTATGAAATCTGTAAATTATAAGAGGTACAAATATTTTCATTTTTTTATTTTTTACTTTGATATGTTTAAACACTTATTAAATATTTATGAAGTGGGCTGCACAAGAGAAGCCATTGACACACTATATTCTTTGTATGTCCAGTCAATATGTCTTACTGAATATGCTTTGATAAATAATTTACCAATGTCTTCCATTGTCTGTATTTTTCTTTTTGTTATTTTTATTCCATGGGTAAATATATACTTCTTTTTTTTAAGTGTATATGTTACCTAAAAGGGTAATAATATAAAACATATCTGGTGAGTTCTCCAAATCCCCAAAATATATGTTTTTGCTTTATTTAACATATCTACACATTTACTATACTAAAAAAAAATACAATGCATTTTCAAGTAAATTCTTTTTATATCATATGCTACCTGCAAGCAGGTATACTTGCTTTTTAGTGATAGGAATTATTTGATATTTTACTGCAGTCAATTTCAAGCTAAGAGTTCAATGTATTCTTATCTTTCAGAAAAGGCATTATTGACAATATTTTAATGTATATTAAAAATGCCGTTTTAAAGTCTGGAATTATATTAATGTTTAGATTTATGAAATTTTAATGTCTGTCAAAACAGTTTTTATTGGAGTTAATGTAGCTTTTATTTAAAATGAACAACCTCACAATCCTAGATGTCCTATATAAATATAAGTAAACCGGACATATGTATATGAGCCATACTAAACAGATTTCTTTAGCAGATCCAGTATCTAGACTAAATATTCAGTGTATTTAACAGGTTGTTTTTTTTTTTCTTACTCCTTTTCCTTACAGGTACAAATCCTTTTTGGGAGTGTAATTATATAATGTAAAGCATAGTAAAAAAAATAAAAATAAATAAAAATTGGGTCTGGAAGATGGTTGGTTACATCATCTTAGCCAGTTTTTGTAGGCAAGACCAAGAGTGGCCAGAATTAAGGTGGTCATTGAATTAATAGTATATGCTGCATACGGTGTGTATGTAGAACATACATATCCATTTATTTAAATTCCATTGGAACTGGTCTTTGCAATCAATCAATTTCTAGTCTTTTATGATTGATGAGATAAATGTGTTCTAAAATGAAACTGTGCTTTAAAAGCACTTTGGGAATGGCATAGGGAGTGTGGAACATCTCAATATGCACTGTATTATATAATTTCATTATTCATTCTAATTAATCAGTATGCACCAGCAAGTCCTCTTTCTATAAAACCTTGTATTGCTGAGAAAAGGAAACATTTAGTCTTGACAAAATTTACCTGTCTGATGTCTGTCTTACCACACAATATTTGTTTGTTTGTTTCTTCATTCTGCATGTTATTTTTTTCCCCCACAAACATGTTCTCTTGTGTATTTCTATTGCATTAAAGAATAAAAAAAATAATCAGGCAGTAAAGATGTCTGTTACATCTAAACTTGAATAATAAAGTTTTACCACCAGTTATAAAACATTGATTATTGTTTTCTTTAGTAGTTCTCAAACAAGAACACAACATTACTACTATAGGGTATAGTGGACTTCTTTCCAGAATGTCTGAACTTTTGGGGAGTCCTCCTTGATTTCCCAGGAGAGTAGGACACCCTCCCAGATCTTTTTCCTCTGTCTTGTGATGTGATCAAATCCAGGAGTATGTGAAACATTTAGTTAGTCCCTGCTTTATCTGCATGAGTGTATGAAATGCGTCATTGCTCAGTAGAAAAGCCTGATTATGTATATAGCGTCAACATGTCCCTGTTGCAGGATGATACAAATCGCAACATTGTGCAGATATGGGCAAGGCCACCATAATGTGAAACACGTCATCACCCCCACCCCCACCCCCTTCCCAACCCTTGCCTCTTGGACCTTCCTTCTAGAGTATCTGGATGGTAGTTTAAACATGAGTTAAGTAAGCTTTAAGTAATATTCTGTGACTACAACACTGATACACACTGGTATATATATAGCTGCTATTATATATAATTAACATTGAGATTAAAATGTGTATAAGATACAAGGGAAAAAGGGCACTAGCAAAAATGTCACTGTGTTTGTGGTATAAAGTGCTCTTCTAATCTCTATTGGACACTTCTTTTGTAACACACATCTTTCAGCCAAAAGCTCGTGCCCCCCTCTCTCTCTAATATATATATATATATTGTCAAAGTCAGAAAAATGTCTCAATGCACGTTGCCATATTTGCACCGCACACTGGTCCGTGCTGCGCATGCGTACGCTCTCCCGTGGAAGCGCATACCCGCAATAGCGTGCACTCGCACGCGCAGTATGCGCATTTACGGTAGAGTTTATGTGATCGTAGCGTGCGACTCATTAGTTACAGATGTTCACAATTAATGTAGTTTATAGATCATGATCCCTTTGATAGTTTCTGTAAGTTTGGTTAAAGTATAATGTCCCAGAGCTGAGGAATCCCTCTTTGCATCGTACGAAGGGTTTAACAGGAATCATACTGCAGTGTTTGGTACCCATCGGAAGAGTATTTAATTAGCAATATTCCGGTGTTGGTTTGGAGCGTATTAATCGCTCGTGCGAATAGTTATGGACATAAGAAGTTTATGTCCATTTCTATGATTTGCACATACTCAGGTATGCGGCGGGAAACCCAGTTTCCCACCCACCTGAGCTGTTGGAAATCGTCACAGCCCACCTGTATGAATCACCCTATGACCTTTTGTTATGATACAGGGCCGAATTCCTTCGGCCAATGGACAATGGGATTGTAGGACCAGGAGATTGCATTGTGTGTGGGGCATAAATAGGCAGGCCGACCACATCCAGCTCTCACTCTCTCATCAACGGTTATCTGCTGATAACCGGGAGCTGGATATCGAGGCGCAGGCGATCATACCCTTTGTGCGTAAGTTTTCTCTCCGTTATCATTGTCTTTCTGCGAGCCAATTTCTCTCTCTCTCTCTCTATCTCTCTCTCTCCTCTTTTTCTCTTAAATACTTCATAGTAGTATTGTATTGTATTGCATTTAGGTCAGTGTAGTATTGTCTTTTTGTATTTATTGTTTAGTTCTGTGGTTAGGAAGTCTCTGTTATATTGTAGTGTATCATATGTACTGTTATCCCCTTTTACAAGTATATTAGACATAATACAGTTAATAGGCTTTGGAAACCTAAAACCAGTATCAGTGTATTTACTATAGTGTTAAGTGTTCACTTGAGCGTCGGTGACGCTCAAACAGCTTTGTAGGTAGTCAGGTTACACAAGGTTGCATTTACACCCTGTACTCACATTAAGGTATTCTGTGTGTTTCATCGGTATAAGGTTTAACATAAAGGTATAGTGTTGTGAGCGTCTGCATCGCTGGTGACCTCCTCGTGGTCTCTAGCGTACGCTACGTTACAGCGAATCTTTCCCCTAGACATAACCAATAACGTGTCCTGTGATCACTGGGCCGTGAGCGAACGTGACGCTTGAGCGTCTCGCCTACGGCTGAGCGATCGTTACGCAAATAGCGTATCATTACGGTATTTCTTAAGTAAACAGCGTACAGTGTTCTTAGCTTCATAAGGGTTGTTTATACGACAAAGGAATTTAGAATTGTCAATTGCGGGCTCGTCCGGTCCTTTTCACATCTGCACTAGGTAGATCAGCAGACATTATCCCCCAGCAAAAGGGTGGGAGGTTATCTCGCAGTTGCTGACGGGATAAGCGTCTGCTTCGCTTAGACAAAGAGTGCTGAAGGAACCCGGTAACCGGAAGTAAGAACAAAACGCTTGTGTCTTTTTAAAACTGTTTATTTTTCTTTTGTCTTGCGTACGCATACATACCTGCATTTCTTTTCACTTGTGTATTTCATTTTTTTCGTATATCACTATTCCTGTTTGCCAAAATTTTATAGTTGATAGAAAGTGCTAAGAAGAGATTTGCTGTTATTTCATAGTAAAGGTAATAGTTAAAGTATAGAACAAACACACGGTTTGTCTGAGATACAAGGCAGTCAGTGTGGATTGCGGTAGATGATCAGGGATCACCTACATTGATAAATAAATATATTGTGTTACGGTGGATCCTTTGCATTGCGTACACGTGTAACTAACAAAGACTAGCGTACGCAATCCGAAAGGCAGGACGCACGCAGCGTACATTACGCAACGTAGCGTCTGGTTACGCCCACGTAGCCCAAGTCACGAAAAGTTGAATTAGCGCAAAGCGATAATTAGCGCAAAAGCGATAAGTAACGCGAAGCGGTAAATAACGCAAATCTATTTTTGGAAAAATCTGAAATTTAGTTTAACAGATCCTGCTCCTAATTGGTAACACTCTTGGCCTGAAGACAATTTCTGCGCAGAAATAGATATAGAAACAAAAGTGTACTTGTGTTGAGTGAGTGTGTTTTGTATACAAAAGTTTATATAACTTTAAGGTGGAACCAAAAGGAAAGCCGGGTACTCGTCAAGGGACATACGTGTAAGTGACATATACGGTGGCCAGGGAGGCATCCCTGGTTAAATAATATTTGAGCATTAGAGTATAGCGGACCATAAGGAACAAGACCAGGAGGTCATAAGGAACAAGACCAGGAGGTCGTAAGGTAAAAGGTCCGCTATAAAAGTCCAGTGGCACAACGCCTGGGGTGTTGGTGCAGAACCCATATAGGCCATAAGCTCTTGCTGAAGGAATCGCGGCCGGAAACATCGATTCCATTGGTCTTTCAGTACATGACAAGTAGTGCTCGTGTACTGAACGATTGGACCGCACGTAATTGTGTGCAGTAGTTAGTAATCTGACCTAATACCATTAGAGTAAAGTGGTCACAAACGCTATTTGTACATTCTGACGTGATTTGTGTAATTTTTTATTTTTGGAAGGGAAGTTCGCTGGTCACTCAGGAACTATCTAACAACCCCACCTTTACTGGAAAGAGTAAGTGTCCTGCGGGTAACCCTCATATGTTCCAGTAAACTGAAGGTTCCATAGGGGCCCTGTATCGAGTACGCCAGCACCACGTCGGTGTGATCAGGTCGTATTGGTCGAGGTGGGCGAGTGAGTGGGGTACTCGGTAAACCGCCACCGCCGGCCTACTGTGGAGTAATTTGGTTGTCTGAAAAGGCTTGCTGAAAACCTTGATACAGAAAATCCAAGGAGGACTAAGCAACACCTACAGACTATGGGGGCCAGTTGCTCAGGTAGGGGGCGATCAACCCTGGTTCAGGTTGATTCTGTGAACCGACCAGTTGGGTCGGCACGATATGTAATGTGTGAAAAATATGGAATTCACACCGAATCTTTATGTGATGAATGGGAGAGAATGACTGTACAAGACAGGGACAAATTCCCAAGAATAGGTAGCTTCAGTCCAGAAGTGTTACAAAATTTAAGGAGGAGGATATGTCTCGTAAAATCAGCAAAGAGACGAATTCAGCATCATGATTATTTACAGTTATGGCACCAGGAAGGTGAGATACAGAGAGGTTTGGCTCTGGCGGCAGGATCTGGGGCAGTCAGGAAGTTGATTGCCACAGCTCCTCCCCCACCATACATTGCAGGAGAGAAGTTGATTGCGGAGAGAAACGCACTGGGTTGTAAAACACAAACTCTTAGTAACACTGTAAATGTTAATGATGTTAACCAAATAACTCATGCAAGTATTAACCCGTGCAAGATGTACCCTGTTTTGAACCTTCCTCAGGAGTGTGATCAAGAAGACGATTCAACAACAATTTCAGCTCTCTCTCTTGCAGCCACCATAGCAGAGACCACAGTAGGCACAGCGACACCCACGAGATTAGTGAAAGCCCCTAGCGGAGGGATAGGTGAGGTCGTGTCAACGGGTAAGTACGGCACCATGCACTACACTGAAACAATTGTACCACAACAAGCTGTAGAATCTACACAGGAAGAGGCTGTTAGAATTGCTCCTGTAAGGGTAATAGCAGTCCCCAATGGAAAAAGAGATATCTCTGGAGCCACTCCCATAAGGAACATTGCCATGTACACTCCATTTTCCAGAATGGAATTAAGAACAATAGTGTCCGAATTTCCTGACCCCAGGAAGGATTTAGTTGCTAGCCAAAAATACATCAGGGATTTAGGTAACACGGTAGAACCCAACAACAAGGATTGGCAGATACTGCTAAGAGCTTGTTTACCTTCCAATGTCGATGCAACTCAGTTTTTAGCTGATTGTGCATTGGATAAAGATGTACCGCTTACAGACGTGTACAACAAGGATAATGTAAAAAGGATAAATTTACAGCTAAAGGAGTATTTCCCTGCCGTTGTTAAATGGAATAAAATATTTTCCATTAAGCAAAAGGAGTCCGAAACGGCAACAGAATATTTTCACCGGGCACTATTAGAAATGGCAAAGTACACTGGTATAGAAGACATTAAGACCAACCCAAACCATCGAGAAGTAGCAGTATCTGTACTGATGGATGGTTTGAAAGAAACATTAAAAGCTAGGGTACAGACCACGCAGCCATGTTGGCGAGGTCTGTCAGTGTCCACCTTGAGAGAGGCTGCTATTGATCACGACAGAAATATCACTAGGCACAGGGAGTCGCAAAGTGATAAGTTGATGTCCGTAAGTATACAGGCGCTGACCACAAGGCAGCCTGCGTATGTACCACCGAATCCTGTGGGTAAGGCAAGTGTAATAACATGTTTTTCTTGTAACAAACCAGGACACTTTGCACGAGACTGTAGAGTAAGAAATGTACAAAGGTCTTTTCAACCCCCTAGACAACAACACAACACACGACATTGGGAGCAGGGTCCACAGAGGCGGAGTTTTGAGCCACATACAGGGGAAACAAAAAGATATCCCCCAAACAGAGACTGGCATGCCTCTGGTAGCTCCCAGCTAACTCCCTCACAAGTAGTTGCTGCCAGCGGGATTCAGGGAGGTCAGCATACCCAATAGGGGTGTGGCCATACCTGTAATCTGCAGCCAGTTAAGTTGATTGCTAGTCTTGGAAACGAACCAGAAATTGCAATCAATGTAGCTGGTAAAACTTTAAACTTTCTTGTAGACACAGGGGCGGCCAAGTCAGTGATAAATTCGACAGTGGGCATGAGAACCACTGGTAGGACAATTCCAGCCATGGGAGTAACAGGAGTAGTCCAGCACTACCCTGTTAGCAAACCAGCCGAGATTACAATAGGGCCTTTGCATACCAAGCATTCCTTTTTGCTGGCTGCATCTGCACCAACTAATCTCCTGGGAAGAGACTTACTATGTAAAATGGGTTGCGTCATTTATTGTACTCCTGAAGGTGTATTCTTGGACATCCCTGAGAATCACGCTCAGGAAGTACGAGACATGTTAGACTCCCCATCAAAATTAATGTCACACACCATTATGACAAATAGGAACCCATCCCAGGTAGAAGAGATGACATCTCAGATACCAGAGTCACTTTGGACAAAAGATGGACAGGACACTGGATTAATGGCAAACGTAGCTCCAGTAGTAGTACAAGTAAAAGAAGGTAGGATAGCTCCAAAAATCCCACAGTATCCTCTGAAGCCAGAGGTGGAGTTAGGAGTTTTTCCCGTAATAGAGCGCTTGCTACAACAGGGCATTCTAGTAAGAACGTCCAGCACCGCAAATAGTCCCATCTTCCCTGTTAAAAAGAGTGGGGGGAGGGGTTACAGGCTAGTGCAGGATCTAAGGGGGATTAACAAAATAGTTGAGAGTCAGTTCCCCGTAGTGCCTAATCCAGCTGTCATCCTAATGCAAATTCCTCCCACTGCCAAATTTTTCACTGTTATTGACCTCTGCTCCGCTTTCTTTTCGGTACCTCTGCACCCTGACAGCCAATATTTGTTTGCATTCACATACAGAGGAGTCCAATACACGTGGACTCGGTTACCCCAAGGTTTCATAGATAGTCCAAGTATATTTTCTCAGGCTTTGCATGATTGTTTACAGTCTTTCCAACCAGACAGTGGATCAGTATTGATACAGTATGTGGACGATTTATTACTGTGTTCAGATTCACTGGAGGCATCCCTGAAGGATACGAAACAGCTCCTGTTTCATCTTTCAGACACAGGTCACAAGGTTTCCAAAGACAAGTTGCAATTATGCCAGACTAAGGTAAAATATTTGGGACACTGTCTAACACAAGGACTGAGACACCTGACCGCTGATAGAATCCAAGCCATTAGAGACATGACACTGCCACAAACCCAGCAACAGATCAGGACGTTTTTAGGAATGTGTGGGTATTGCCGTAATTGGATCCCAGGGTTTTCCATATTGGCGCTACCTTTGCAGGAAATGGTCTCTTCAAACAAACCTGATCGGATTTCGCATACAGACGAATCTGAAACAGCATTTGAGAGACTCAAACAGTGCCTAACGCAGGCACCAGCACTAGGTATGCCAGACTATGGGAAACCCTTTGAACTATACGGAACAGAAAGTGCTGGGTGCGCAGCAGGTGTACTAACACAAAAACACGGTGATGCCAGCAGGCCAATTGCATACTACAGCGCTCAGCTAGACACGGTAGCGCGATCCCTCCCCACATGCTTGCGTAGCGTTGCGGCGATAGCATTGCTAGTGACGAAAAGCGAAGATGTCGTGCTAGGCCACAACCTCACAATCCATACACCACATGCGGTATCGGCCTTATTGAATTCTGCCCAAACCAGACATGTCTCATCAGCAAGGTTTACGAGATGGGAATTGGCATTAATGGCCCCAGTAAACATCACCATAAGGAGATGCAGCGCATTAAACCCTGCAACATTTCTCCCAGGTGTGCCTGGACAGGCACAAAGGGTGGGAGGTGAGAGTGATGGGGAAGGAGGATTTAATGCAAAGGAAGATACACATGATTGTATGGAATATTTGACCCAAAATTTTACCGCAAGGCCTGACATCAGTGACAATCCACTAGAAGATGCAGAACTCACGTTCTACACGGACGGTAGTTGTCACAGACAGTCAGACTCGGGAGACTTGTGTACTGGATACGCAGTCGTAGATGACCAAGACACCATAGAAGCGGAACCGCTAGGCCCACCTCACTCAGCCCAGGTTGCTGAACTGGTCGCCCTAACCAGAGCATGTGAATTGGCTAAGGGTAAGTCTGCCAATATCTACACCGATTCTAGATACGCGTTCGGGGTAGTCCATGATTTCGGAGCGCTATGGCGTCTCAGAAATTTCATGACGGCAGCTGGTACACCGATAGCGCATGCAGCTCACATAAAAAGGCTTCTAACAGCGATACAGGAACCCGACAGAGTGGCTGTTATCAAATGTAAAGCACATACATATAGTCAAGACCCAGTATCCCTTGGTAACAGCCGAGCAGACGAAGCTGCAAAGCTTGCAGCTGCTACCCCCATACGGACAGACACCACACAACTGATGGTATTTAATACCATCAACACACAAAAGTTGTGTGAAATGCAGAATTTGTGTTCCACTCAGGAGAGAGCAGTCTGGAAGGCAAAGGGATATGGCCAGGAGTCCTCAGGGCTCTGGACGGATGGACATGGTAAACCAGTGGCCCCCAGGGCATACCTTCCGTGTCTGGCTGAAGCAGCTCACGGGCTGACTCATCTAGGCAAGGAGGGGATGTGCAAATTGGTAAGAGCATACTGGTGCGCCCCAGGATTCTCCTCTCATGCTAGTAAAAGAGCAATGTCATGCCTTACCTGTCTGAGAAAGAATATTGGAAAGGCAATACCTACAGAACCATCCCATATCCCACCTGCCGGCGGCCCTTTCCAAGTAATACAAATTGACTTCATTCAATTGCCCCCATGTAGAAATTTAAAGTATGTACTTGTCTGTATAGATGTTTTCTCAAATTGGGTCGAAGCTTTTCCAGCAGCTACAAATACCGCTATGTTTACAGCTAAGAAAATTGTGCAGGAATTTGTATGTAGATATGGTATCCCTAGAATCATTGAAAGTGATAGGGGTACCCATTTTACAGGTGATGTCTTTCAAGGAATGTGTAAGTTGATGGGAATTGATAGTAAGCTGCACACTCCGTACCGTCCACAGGCGAGCGCGAAGGTCGAAAGAGTGAACAGCACTATTAAAAATAAATTGAGTAAAGTAATGGCAGAGACAGGATTGACGTGGCCAGAAGCTTTACCCATTGTTTTGTATAGCATCAGAACCACTCCCAGGTCCCCTCTTAATCTGTCTCCTTTTGAAATCTTGTTTGGTCGACAACCACATGTCATGATTAACCCTCAGGATGATTTGAAATGTAACAATGAAGTAACTGTAAAGTACTTGATTAACATGAGTAAACAGTTGAGGAATCAAAATGATAATCTGAAGTTGGTGATTCCTGATTTACCAGATAGTAATTGTCATGACATTGAACCTGGGGATTATGTAATGATACGAAATTTTCTACGCTCAGGTTGTCTTATTGATAGATGGGAAGGACCATACCAGGTCTTATTGACTAGCACCACAGCATTGAAGGTTGCTGAGAGAGAGACTTGGGTCCATTCATCCCACTGCAAGAAGGTTGCTGATCCAGAGAAGTCCCGTGATAAGGAACAGACGGTAGAGGTTGTATCACTGGAGTGTCTGTTCCAGGAGGACTGAGGCGGCACCTGAGCCTTGAAGACCGAAAGCAGCTGTCGACTCCCCTCTCCCTTTTATTGTTTTCTCCACTTCCCATCCCCTCTCCCTTAAAATTTCTTTTTCCCCCTTCTCATTCTTCTCTATTTCCTCCTCAAAGATGGACTTGCCCCAAGAGACTGTAATCCGGATTTTGATGTTAACCATGATGTTGACCAGAGCAGTCTGTTCCGGCGAGAGTACCATAGAGGTCGAGAGAGGTTCTGGAATGGGTTCCGATTATGATGATGGAGGCGTAGTTTTCCAAGATCAACCAAGCCAACAAGCAAAGGCGAGTATCAGAAAACGATCCGATAGAAGAAATTGTGATGGATTGTTAGCTGAGGAAAATTGTATCTGTAGGCTCTGTGATAATCTGGTTGAAGATGGATGCATAAAGAAATGCCAATCTAGTTTTAATATCCATATGGACCGGCATCCATTGAGTGACTATCACTCTCTAGTGGGTAACGTGTTGAACCAAACAGATTGTTGGGTATGCTCTCAAGTACCTCAGGGTCACAGCAAATCAGGGCTAGTACCATTTCCTTTAACGTTAGGGGAGGTACTTGAGCTAAGTGGTGGGAGACCGGTGGACCGGAGGTTTAACATCTCCAGCCCTCCTAGTTTGAAGCTCCACCAATACCATGTGGATAGGTCCCTCATATGTTTTAACATCTCCAATCCCAGAAAACCGGGAAATTGGGAAGTGTCATGGAGCAACCTTACCATGACCTTTTCACACAGAGCAGATAGAATGCCTACAGATACAGAGCTCGTACGCCACATAGCCAGTAGAGGAAAATCTTTCCGGTATCGATATACCTTAGGAAATAGGATTACTAGAGTTGGAGAGGTATCACCAGGATACTGTGCACATATCGTACAAACTGATACGTGCATTAGACAGATGGAAGAATTAGGGTCAGGAGATTTCACCTGGAAGGTTTGTAACATGGTCATGTCCTTCTCCGTCCCTTATGTTCTCCCCGATGATGCATATTTCATATGCGGGAGAAAGGCGTACAAGTGGCTTGCCCCAAACTCTGAAGGATTGTGTTATATTGGAAAAGTATTGCCTGAAGTGATGACTGTTACACATGACAAAATGAAGGACATACACCGTGGTGCCCAAGCTCCTTATACTCACACTCACTACGAGCACCTTGTTAAAAGACAACTGTCAGAAAGGTTAGAGCATCCGGCCTCTGATCTTATCCATGAATCCACCGGGATTCAGGTTCTGGTAGCGTTAGATTTCACTCGCACCGCTCGAGGTGTGATGAATTATAGATACATTTCCGCACTCGCCAATTTATTAGATAATATCACTGAAATGTATGATGACACGTTTAGATACACTGGAAGAGAACTTCAAGCTTACAAAACAGAACTAGTTCAGCATAGGATGGTTCTTAATTATCTTACAGCAGTAACAGGCGGATATTGTGTTACATTGGCAACACAGTACGGCATAAAGTGTTGCACGTATATCACAAATAGCACCGAGGATCCGGTAGAGGTCATAGACCAAAAGATGGACGATATTCTCCAACTAAAGTGGGAATTTCGTCGAAAACACAATCTCACCCTTGCTGCTGTAGGTAATGAGCTGACTGGTTGGGTGTCATGGTTGAACCCGCGAAATTGGTTCTCCGGTTTGGGAGAGTGGGCTCAAGGAGTCATAATGGATGTTGGAAAGTTTCTACTGTGTATTTTGGGTGTCGTTATATCGTTTGGATTGATATTTAGATGCGGGCAGGCTTTGATGAGGTGTAAACAAAGTACGAAAGTGATGAGCTTGAGGAGTGAGGAAACTGTAATTAACCTGGATTTGATTTATGACCCAATGCTAGAAACCACGACGTAATGATGTAATGAGTATACGGTCCGTCTTTCACCCATTTCTATGTTTTCCTCCGAGGTACAAAGACCCACGTAGACGAAGGATTTGATGAGCCAAGGGGCCGACAACGGAAAGATGGAAAGAAGAAGAGCAGTCGACCTGATATACAAGATTTTGATGGACAATGCCATGGGTACCCCAGTTTCCCTAGGAACTTTAAAATCACGATAGCCCAACATTTTTTGTAAATCCATGGACGTTGTTTGCTTTACTCACGATTTATGAGCAAAAGCACAAAGAAGAAGACTCCAATCAACCGACACCAATCAAGACCTCAATCGACGAATGTACATTTCCCTGACATAGAATACCATTGCATTTTTCATAAGTGTTCTCTATCTTCATCTCTACAACCCTCAGGTAATGACACACATAGACGATAGGGAATTCAGGCACAGATATCAGCAACCACATACCTCCCCCATTCATGTATCATCAACTAAAATGTGCATCCCCATTTTGTTACAACTACAGCCGAAATGAGCTCGGTAAAGTTTGACAGCCCATCCACAGACCTGTACCACAGGATAAGAAGGAATTCAAATGTATACTTCGCAATACCTCGAAGCTTGATCTACCACACGTACGGCACGATGATACATGACCCTCCAAACATGGACTCATACACACATGCTCCTGCTTTCTCACTAGGTCATACCCTCTTCACACCTTCTCCTCTCTCCTCCCCTACCCAACCATGGAAATCAATTAACCCCTGACTTACATTTTTCTCCTTAAATGTTTTGTGGCAGTTATTATTGACTGCCAAAGGGTGGACTGTCAAAGTCAGAAAAATGTCTCAATGCACGTTGCCATATTTGCACCGCACACTGGTCCGTGCTGCGCATGCGTACGCTCTCCCGTGGAAGCGCATACCCGCAATAGCGTGCACTCGCACGCGCAGTATGCGCATTTACGGTAGAGTTTATGTGATCGTAGCGTGCGACTCATTAGTTACAGATGTTCACAATTAATGTAGTTTATAGATCATGATCCCTTTGATAGTTTCTGTAAGTTTGGTTAAAGTATAATGTCCCAGAGCTGAGGAATCCCTCTTTGCATCGTACGAAGGGTTTAACAGGAATCATACTGCAGTGTTTGGTACCCATCGGAAGAGTATTTAATTAGCAATATTCCGGTGTTGGTTTGGAGCGTATTAATCGCTCGTGCGAATAGTTATGGACATAAGAAGTTTATGTCCATTTCTATGATTTGCACATACTCAGGTATGCGGCGGGAAACCCAGTTTCCCACCCACCTGAGCTGTTGGAAATCGTCACAGCCCACCTGTATGAATCACCCTATGACCTTTTGTTATGATACAGGGCCGAATTCCTTCGGCCAATGGACAATGGGATTGTAGGACCAGGAGATTGCATTGTGTGTGGGGCATAAATAGGCAGGCCGACCACATCCAGCTCTCACTCTCTCATCAACGGTTATCTGCTGATAACCGGGAGCTGGATATCGAGGCGCAGGCGATCATACCCTTTGTGCGTAAGTTTTCTCTCCGTTATCATTGTCTTTCTGCGAGCCAATTTCTCTCTCTCTCTCTCTATCTCTCTCTCTCCTCTTTTTCTCTTAAATACTTCATAGTAGTATTGTATTGTATTGCATTTAGGTCAGTGTAGTATTGTCTTTTTGTATTTATTGTTTAGTTCTGTGGTTAGGAAGTCTCTGTTATATTGTAGTGTATCATATGTACTGTTATCCCCTTTTACAAGTATATTAGACATAATACAGTTAATAGGCTTTGGAAACCTAAAACCAGTATCAGTGTATTTACTATAGTGTTAAGTGTTCACTTGAGCGTCGGTGACGCTCAAACAGCTTTGTAGGTAGTCAGGTTACACAAGGTTGCATTTACACCCTGTACTCACATTAAGGTATTCTGTGTGTTTCATCGGTATAAGGTTTAACATAAAGGTATAGTGTTGTGAGCGTCTGCATCGCTGGTGACCTCCTCGTGGTCTCTAGCGTACGCTACGTTACAGCGAATCTTTCCCCTAGACATAACCAATAACGTGTCCTGTGATCACTGGGCCGTGAGCGAACGTGACGCTTGAGCGTCTCGCCTACGGCTGAGCGATCGTTACGCAAATAGCGTATCATTACGGTATTTCTTAAGTAAACAGCGTACAGTGTTCTTAGCTTCATAAGGGTTGTTTATACGACAAAGGAATTTAGAATTGTCAATATATATATATATATATATATATATATTTATTCCTTCTTTCTCTGTGAAAAAATTCTATAAAGAAGTTGCAATACCTATAGTAAGGAAATGGATGAGTGCAGAAGGAGGTTGGGTGGGAGTATATAAGATACAAAAGTATATAGCACGGCTGTCAGGTAGCACAGGCTTTAGAGAGTGAGGATTATGTTATTCCACGTAACTCATTTATTTGAAGGTTTTCTTTTTTTAAATGGAAATCGCTTTGGTGTTGTCAAACAATTCAGTAAGAGGTTGATGCAACTAAAATACAGGTCAAACACAGAAAATTAGAATATTGTGCAAAAGTTCATTTATTTCAGTAATTCAACTTAAAAGGTGAAACTAATATATTATAAAGACTCATTAAATGCAAAGTGAGATATTTCAAGCCTTTATTTGTTATAATTTTGATGATTGTGGCTTACAGTTTAAGAAAACGTCACATGCATACGTTTTGTGGGGACTAGCCCCGAAGAAAATTCCTTTTAGGAGCACTCTTTTATGATATGTAATAATATGTTATGAAAAGAAGTGATGAATAATATTAAAACGTAACTTTTATTTCTTACCTATATAATATAAATGAGAGAGAAGGGAGAACGATAATTGAATGTGTACAACAATACACTGTGGTGATTGTGACTTATGTTCAGTGAATGTCGCTGTCTCCCTTACATAGATTAAAATGTTTCCTATTATAGAGTGAGAACAATTTAATTCTTAGTCCTGGCAGTGCATTGATCTTAACCAACAATGTACTACATAGACTTGGGACGGTACCCCGATTGCAAAGCTGGAAAACCCCCACACTTTGTGATATATAAATAATACACTATTGACCCTCTAGAATTGCATTAGGTTTTAACCTTTCCCCATTAAGTCACCCGTATTTTTGGGCTATGGCCTCTTCCTCTTCAAATAGGGTTATAGGTGGACCATGTTTCTCTACACAATAAGTTTTGCTGCTGAAAATGTTATGTCTATAATCGTTATAGCCCCGCCACTGTACTATGTACTAGACTTACCTCAATCGCTATAAGATGAAACAATATTACTCTGTGGTATAACAACACAGACAGAGTTTTACTTCATTGTGGTTTCCTTATAATTGTAAATTGGATCGCAAACGGCCTCCCGATTGGGCCGCACAAGAGTTTAGCACACATACCAGTTTATTTGTATCATCCACAGAAAACTTTAGATATTATTCTCACTCAGAACATATATATCACCAGTACTGGCCCCAGACACATATTCAAAATGATTTTCATAACATTAGCGCTTATTGCCTAAAAGGACACACAGTATATCAATGCGCCTATCATTCTGTTATATTGCATAGAGCTTGAACCTCTTCCTTTTATAACATTAGCGCTTATTGCCTAGAAAGACACACAGTATATCCATGTGCATATCATTATGTTAGGTTGCATTAGGCTTGAGCCTCTTCCTAATAAAGTGATTTCAAAGACCAGCATTTCTCTACATAGTTACCATTATTGCTGAAAATAATGTTTGTCATCACTGTGTCACCTCTACAATGCTACTAAGCTGAGCTCTATCTCAGCTGTAATAGAGTGAGACAATGTTGCCTTATGAAAAAATGTTACAAACAAGGGGGTAAATTTACTAAGGTGGGAGATTTTTAGAACTGGTGATGTTGCCCATGGCAACCAATCAGATTCTACTTACCATTAATCTAGCTGCTTCTAGCAGATAATAGAATCTGATTGGTTGCTATGGGCAACATCACCAGTTCTAAAAATCTCCTACCTTAGTAAATTTATCCCAAGGTTTCTCCAATAAAATTTTCCTTATAAATATGGGTTGAACCTCAGCAAGCCTCAAAGTTTGTCATCAAAAAGGGCTTTGACAAACACACCAATTTTACATGTCATCCACAGGAAGCACTGAATATCATTTTCACAGCAAAACATATATATCACCATTTGATCACAAGTGTGAATAACATATTTATACTCATGAAATAGAGCACATATTACGACAATTTATCACATGTTAGCCCATGTTATTGAAATAGTCATACATTGTGTGCGGTGAGGGACTAATTGTCTCCTTTTTCTTCACCGTCACAGCCAGTATGATCAGTCTTGTTATTTGTTAATAAAATAGGACCATTAGTGCACCTCTATTAAATGTTTTGTACAGTTTATTCAGTTATCACTGAAAGACATGTCAGAGTTTGTGTGAAATATTGAAGAATAGTACAACCCAATTTACAGTTACCCCCATCTGCTGCCCAACCTGATCATAAGAGTGGAAGAAGGGTGAGAGTGGGAGCACTGTTGGGCTGATAGAAAAATAGCCACAGTATCCCTCTGTGACTAATATTGTATACTAAATATTAACAATCTGGTGCAGGATAACAATTTCAGTTTTAGAAGTTTAAGAAAACCCCAAATCCAAAATCTCAGAAAATTACTATATTACATAAAATCAATAAAAAAAAAAAAAGATTTAAATACAGAAATGTCGGCCCTCTGATAAGTATAACCAGGCCCGGCGACAGGGGGGTCAAAGGGGACACCCGTCACGGGCCCCAAAGTTGTGAGGGGCCCCAAGGTTCCTGGCTAAGCATGCGGCTGAGGCAGTGCAGTGGCTACATAGATATATTTAATTATATAATTCGCAAAGTTTAGCAAGATGCTAAACTTTGTACATGCGGCCTCCTGCAGTAACCCCCCACTGCCCTAAGGCCCAGGTCACCTGTCCGGATATCCCTGCTGCGTCCTCCCCGCCCTATCTCTGCTATGGTGGTGTCGGTCCGGGTCTCCACATTAGAGAAGCAGCCGGACGGGACTGCAACTTCAGACTGTCAGGCTGGCCCGGCGCACCGACTGCAGAAGAAAAACTGTCTGTCGCTTCAGCTGCTACCGAAGAGCCGGGCAGCCCAGCAGCACGCACCGACCACCAGGGCCGGCAACAGAAATCTTGGGGCCCGGTACACTGACATCTCTGTGGGCCCACCCCCCCGCCCAACCCCCCTTGCCCCCAGCATGCCGACACCGATATGCCTGGGCCGCCTGCCGGCATTCTGGCAGCCGGGATCCCGGCGTCGGTATGCTGACAGCCAGGATTCCGGCCGCCGGGATCCTATCTATGTCCACTACCACAGCACAGACATTCTGCTCTCATCTGACATGCACATTCATGCATGCAGATGCATACATATGTGCAGAATGCAGATGCATGCATAATGTGCAGAATGTGCCCGCCTGCATTCCACCCCAAACCAATCCTAAAGCCCTATACATGATGCATGAAGTGATAAAAGCCTTACCAGCAGGCTGCAGCAGCAACACACTGACACTGACAGTGACACAGCCGCCGGCTCCGCGGCGCTCATTGACCAGGCTCGCCTCCCCAAGTCCTGCTGCAGTACTGTGTCCCGGGCCGCTCCTGCTTGGCGCTCCGTCCGGCTCCTCACTCACACAGCAGAGACAGGGAGGCTGCATGCGGTGAGACACTGGAGGGGCGGTCCGGACGAGCTTCCTGTTGTGTGACTGGTGCGCGGTGCAACGTCAGTACACTGCACAGCACACGGCACGGCCGGGGACTGGCTGAACGGATGACAGGTGACCTGGGGGGGGGGTCTGGGGGCACTGAAGAGTGAACACAGGACTCCGGAGGGCTGGGGGGGCGCGTGTGCTGAATTTAAAAAAAAAACGCAACCACACAGCGGGCTGCCAGCGGCTGCCGCGATGCCGGGAGCAATATATAATTATTTACACTGCCTGGACCTTGGGGCCCCTCACAACAATGGGGCCCGGGACGGGTGTCCCCTTTGACCCCCCCTGTCGCCGGGCCTGCCGACCACACTGACAGTGCTAGTCAGAGCTCCACATAGCAGCCGCCTGATGCCTTACTCCGCTCCCTATGTGCCTGGATGGAACCCTCACACCAGTTCTGTCATGTTTAAGTATATAAATATGTGTGGTATGTATATAAATATATATTTAGGAGACAAAGCACAGCTTACACTTTTGAAAGTCAATGGAGTGTCATCTATTTTCTCCAGTGTGGGGAAGGGGAAACATATATATATTATAAAAATCCTGACAAAAATGCTTCCCTGGCATTGAAACATTGGTAGATTCGACCTGCCACCGTACATGGATGTTATACTTGCTGATTCCCTGATTCAGAGACCAGCATGGAGGGCACCTGCGTCTAACTAAAGATATTATTTATTGAGGAGTGCTGCTCATATTGGTGAGTGTGTGTGTATATGTGTGTATATGTGTGTATATATATATATATATATACACACACTATTTTCTTTAAAGCCACTTTCTGCTTTACATGGGGGGGGTCAAGGAATGTTGTGGGGGCCCCACAGATATTGGTGTACCGGGCCCCAAGATCTCTGTTGCCGGCCCTGAGTATAACCATGCATATAGACAAGACAGATGATCCTTTCATACTAACTATTGAGACTATTAGCCACAAGATCCAAACGATACAGCAAATATTTCAAACAGCAGTAAAATCAGAATGGTGACACGTTTCACTGCTTGTAAATTGCAGTTTCATCAGAGATAAACAGAATCTCTGAAGATGCCTCAGTTTTTGAGTAGAGATGAGCGGGTTCGGTTTCTCTGAATCCGAACCCGCACGAACTTCATGTTTTTTTTCACGGGTCCGAGCGACTCGGATCTTCCCGCCTTGCTCGGTTAACCCGAGCGCGCCCGAACGTCATCATGACGCTGTCGGATTCTCGCGAGACTCGGATTCTATATAAGGAGCCGCGCGTCGCCGCCATTTTCACACGTGCATTGAGATTGATAGGGAGAGGACGTGGCTGGCGTCCTCTCCATTTAGATTAGGAGAGAGAGAGAGAGATTGACCTGAGGCTGATACTGTAGAAGAGAGTGCAGAGTTTAGTGACTGACCACAGTGACCACCAGCAGTGCAGTTGTTTTATTTAATATATCCGTTCTCTGCCTGAAAAAAACGGTACACACAGTGACTCAGTCACATACCATATCTGTGTGCACTGCTCAGCCCAGTGTGCTGCATGCCTGCATCATCTATGTATATATTATATATCTGACTGTGCTCAGCTCACACAGCTTATAATTGTGGGGGAGACTGGGGAGCACTGCAGTGCCAGTTATAGGTTATAGCAGGAGCCAGGAGTACAAGACAGTCACATACCATATCTGTGTGCACTGCTCAGCCCAGTGTGCTGCATCATCTATGTATATATTATATATCTGACTGTGCTCAGCTCACACAGCTTATAATTGTGGGGGAGACTGGGGAGCACTGCAGTGCCAGTTATAGGTTATAGCAGGAGCCAGGAGTACATATTATATTAAAATTAAACAGTGCACACTTTTGCTGCAGGAGTGCCACTGCCAGTGTGACTGACCAGTGACCTGACCACACTGACCACCAGTATAGTTAGTAGTATACTATATTGTGATTGCCTGAAAAAGTTAAACACTCGTCGTGTGACTTCACTTGTGTGGTGTTTTTTTTTTTATTCTATAAAAAACTCATTCTGCTGACAGTGTCCAGCAGGTCCGTCATTATATAATATATATACCTGTCCGGCTGCAGTAGTGATATATATATATTTTTTTATCATTATTTATCATCCAGTCGCAGCAGACACAGTACGGTAGTTCACGGCTGTAGCTACCTCTGTGTCGGCACTCGGCAGTCCATCCATAATTGTATACCACCTACCCGTGGTTTTTTTTTCTTTCTTCTTTATACATACATACTACTACATCTCTTTATCAACCAGTCTATATTAGCAGCAGACACAGTACAGTACGGTAGTTCACGGCTGTGGCTACCTCTGTGTCGGCACTCGGCAGTCCGTCCATAATTGTATACCACCTAACCGTGGTTTTTTTTTCTTTCTTCTTTATACATACATACTACGACATCTCTTTATCAACCAGTCTATATTAGCAGCAGACACAGTACAGTACGGTAGTTCACGGCTGTGGCTACCTCTGTGTCGGCACTCGGCAGTCCGTCCATAATTGTATACCACCTAACCGTGGTTTTTTTTTCTTTCTTCTTCATACATACATACTACGACATCTCTTTATCAACCAGTCTATATTAGCAGCAGACACAGTACAGTACGGTAGTTCACGGCTGTGGCTACCTCTGTGTCGGCACTCGGCAGTCCGTCCATAATTGTATACCACCTAACCGTGGTTTTTTTTTCTTTCTTCTTTATACATACATACTACGACATCTCTTTATCAACCAGTCTATATTAGCAGCAGACACAGTACAGTACGGTAGTTCACGGCTGTGGCTACCTCTGTGTCGGCACTCGGCAGTCCGTCCATAATTGTATACCACCTAACCGTGGTTTTTTTTTCTTTCTTCTTCATACATACATACTACGACATCTCTTTATCAACCAGTCTATATTAGCAGCAGACACAGTACAGTACGGTAGTTCACGGCTGTGGCTACCTCTGTGTCGGCACTCGGCAGTCCGTCCATAATTGTATACCACCTACCCGTGTTTTTTTTTTCTTTCTTCTTTATACATACATACTACTACATCTCTTTATCAACCAGTCTATATTAGCAGCAGACACAGTACAGTACGGTAGTTCACGGCTGTGGCTACCTCTGTGTCGGCACTCGGCAGTCCGTCCATAATTGTATACCACCTACCCGTGGTTTTTTTTTCTTTCTTCTTCATACATACATACTACGACATCTCTTTATCAACCAGTCTATATTAGCAGCAGACACAGTACAGTACGGTAGTTCACGGCTGTGGCTACCTCTGTGTCGGCACTCGGCAGTCCGTCCATAATTGTATACCACCTAACCGTGGTTTTTTTTTCTTTCTTCTTCATACATACATACTACGACATCTCTTTATCAACCAGTCTATATTAGCAGCAGACACAGTACGGTAGTTCACGGCTGTAGCTACCTCTGTGTCGGCACTCGGCAGTCCGTCCATAATTGTATACTAGT